>NW_019385585.1:0-33206 GCF_000671375.1 Centruroides sculpturatus
ATTAATTTACTGTGTTTTTGTTATTTCTTACTCCTGTTTTTAGGTATTCGGTATTCGGCCGAATAGTAACCGAATATTCGTTATATCACTAATTGATACCTTTACGAAACAAGTAGCCTACTAATAAAAACTAATATAAAAATATCTAACGTTAGAAATACAGTATTCAGTAAACCGAGCAATGTCAGAGTACGAATTGAGAAATTCAATAGTAGGAAAAATCTATCTCCATTTGTGGATGTGTATACATGAGCGTTCACAGAAAATTTTTTTCCAGGGGCGGCAAATTTTGGAGACAAATAATTACATCAATAAATTTTTATGTAATAATTTAATTTTGGGGAGTTTTCGCCTGAAGATTATAGACTACAGTAGGCTATTGCATCAAAGCGTCCCATGGTCGAGGATGTAAGATTGCGTATCTCGATCACTTTTACCATTATAATTTGTAAAATTTTTTACTCGATCCTAGAGGAGGAAAAGTTCTCTGCGGGCCCTCATGCATGTGTATATAATTTGTGACTCGAAATCCGATCGAAATTTATTCTATTCCATGTTTCCGAGATCGACAATTTTAGCTTTGAAATTTTCGATGGATTGAAGCAGAAATTATCGAGTGATTTGACAAGTCGATTGTAACAACCTCTATTAACAACTACCGTATTAGATACGCAGTTTGCAAGTATCTGTTAGCATTACACTTCTTTCTATAGTGTGTATGGAGTTGGATTAAGGTGATAAAGCAACGCAGCACGTGGGAGATCCGTCAAAGATGACTTTGTAAGCTGGTCTCTATTAAGGTGTTACACGAGTGTAACACCTTAATAGAGACCATCTTACAAAGTAACACCTAAATACGGACACTCCACATGACCAGTCCGATGTTAACTGTGGAAAAGGCAAATTTCATTTTGTAATTTCGTCCAAGTTTGTCTTCATCAATGTTAGTTTGGTTTATTCGCTTACGGCAATGCGACACGTGGGCAATCTGCCAAGGGTGATGTCTTCCAAGAGGATTTTCTATGAAAAACTGGCCCCTATTTAGTTGTTACAAATGTGAAGAAACCCCGAAAAACTCTACGTTGACGAGGCGCGAATCCAAGTGATCAGTGGTTTTATTCATTCCTCCACTGGTGAGCACTTTCATCAATATTGGACTTCACAGCATTCTACCTCTTTCAACACGAATTCTTTGCCTTACATTAACTCAAATCTTTCTTTTTCCCTGTTTCATGGATTAATTTTATTTAAACTACGTAAAATATTTTAAATATCGATCTTCATAAGCGCATAGTTTTTTAATGCCAACGTGATAACCGCATTAATAACCGTGGCCCTGAAGGACCGATAAGTATCTCATAAGTGGCGTAAGACCTAAGTTTTAATAGTGTCTAGCTATTTTCTATAGATAAAAGAGTGAATTGCAGGAAGTGTCATTTGTGTATATGAAAGCACTTAGGAAATTAACACGGGTCGATGTTGTTGTTGAAAATGAACGCAATGATGAATCGATACTATTAAATATTTTCAATTCGGATTGCTGTAAACTCAATAAAATTACATCCTTCGAAAAATTACAGTTGTATGGTTTTATATTTATCAAATTTGACATAATTAAATGTCGGCGTATCGCGAATATTGGCCTTTTGGGTGTCGGCTCATCGTTCTTATCTACCCTTTGGGAAATCCAATGTTTGAATGTCGGTCCGTTGGTTTTTTTTCCTTGTTTTTAACCTTCATCCGAGGACAGCCTTAATAAAATTTGATTTTTGTTAAAAATATAATAAATTGTTCGTTTCGCATTCAACGTCCGGTCAAATTACTAAGAAATAAAAAAGAAAATCGATTGAAAATATCATTTCGGAAATCTATTTTCAACACAAACAAGAAATTATCGAATCGGATTAACGTTTCCTTTTTCTAGAGAATCGATAACCGAGTTTTATTTGAAGAACTAATAGTCTCAGTATACTTAGAAATGTCAATTAACGAGTTGGCAATGAATAGAATTTGTTCATGAAATTGTATTTTGTTTCTAAACAATTAATCTTATAGCCTAACAACAACTTTATTTTTAAAAAAATACAAATTTTAGAGATGTAAAAAGTGAAATAAATTTAGTTTCCTGAAAAAAAAACAAGGCCGAACAGAAGGTATTGGCCTGGTCAAAATACATATTGGAGGGTCCTATAGCAAATTAGATTAATGTATTAAAGGAAGTACTGTACAATGAAACCTGTCTAAAACGGAACCTGAATAAAATGGAAACCTGCCTATTGTTAAGAGTTCGGTTTATACAGATTTTGCTGTAAATGAAACCAATATAAATACGTGTGAAATAAATTTTACTGGTTTATCTACTATATATACACACACACATACATTTAGTTCGTAAATATTTTTCAAATATTGGTTTTTTATTTATTGATGTATAGGGACCCTTCTTCCTCGAGCTCTGGGCAATGTTTTTCATTTTTTTCCCCTCTGGGTGTCCCTGAATATAACAAAAGTACAAAATAATCATCACTATAAACAAAGATATTTTGTGATATGACAGTGTCAAACAGTACATTAGTTTCTTACAGTTTTTGATTATTTTCATATCAAAAATATAGATCTAGCTCTCTATATATATTTGATGTCATATATCGAAAAGACGTTAAAACGAATAATACATTTTTATATAGGCTAGACTATCAAATGATTACTTCGACGTTATTAACATTTCATGATTTATTCCTCCTCGTTTTGTTTCTTTCATGACATCTGTCAACGGATATATACAATATTATTGTTATTTATTATATAATATATATATTATTTATTTATTTGTGTAGTGTTTTTGCATATATTTGCACAAATGTTTATTAATGATATACAACGAATCTGGAATTATGGTGTACAATACAGTGAAGTAATTATAGTTCGTGCCCGCATGCGAGAACATACTTTGAAAAAATAAATTATTTAAGTCTTAATTTAAGCTAAATGAATTTAAGCTATATATATATATTTAAATTGTATATGATTAAAGTAAGAAGTTTAGTAGTATTATAGCTTGATATGGAAGGGAGGAATGTGAAAAATTCTTCTATTCCGGGCCCTTCCTCCCGAAACATGAAACATAATATAAGCATACAAAATGTAATGCAGTATAAAATTATAATACAGTGAAATCGTAAATTCCCTCCGCAGTGAGGGGAAAACGGGACGAGCTTCCAGGAATGAAGCAATGACTTTTCATCACTCAGAAGATTCGCTGCGGAGAGACTTTTCGATTACGCCGTGATACAACAAAATACAACAAATACACCATAGAAAAATGTAACGTACATCTGAAGTGTAATAAATAAATTAAGAGAGAAGTAAATATTGGGAAAAAAGAATTGAATCAAATGCACTCACAAACATGCGAGTAAGAGTTTACTCCTCATCCATAGCTCCAGTGGCTAATCCACAATGGTACAGTGTGGATCACACGTTCTAATATCTGTCATAGTTACCCTACTGGCTTCGAGCCATATTTATATTGTAAGAACAATTTGTAACGTCAGTAATAAATTTTCTACTGTATTTTATCATCATCAATCGTTTACTTAATTAATACTTTACATTCACACTATTAATATAGGAAATAATTACAATCGATAACTTATATGAACAAACGCTTAAGTTTGATACTTTTATTCTCATTTTTAAAATTAATTATTTTAAAAGAAATTAATCTTTCGGTTTTATCACTGGGTTATTTTCATGTAGTAATTTATGTTTCACTATAATTTAACATTTTGTAAGATAAGGCGTCGAAATTAATCACGTTTGAAAACTAATTTTGTCAAATGGTTTAAATTTTAATGAATTTTTTTCGTTAAAAAATCATTCAGATCGAAAGGAAAACCAGTAACGCGTTATAGCTTCGTGGGGGCTCAGGCAAATTTGAATTACGGGGCCCTACGTTCAGCGTTTATTTCAGACATTTTTGGGGGAAACATTTTCTTTAAAAAGGTTGGTTTGGGGCCCGCTTTCGGCCCGTAACGCGCCACTGCGGAAAACTATTTTTAATTGTTGTATGTGTAATTTTTATGTATAATATAACTGTTAGGACTTGATAATTATTTATTTATATTTATAATTCTTTTCTAATTTACATTTTTCTAGCCTTAAGTTATTGATAATTCACTGCTTTAGGGTTTCAGGATCTAAAACGGATGGGTCGAAAATCACCAGAATTTTTTGGGGTGATCCGTCCTGATATGTCAGAAACTGTCTCTCGCCATCCATCCAATGTGGGTCTGACCAAAATCGTCCATAATGTGCTTGCTAAAAAAGCCCTCACAGAGTGCTCACAGAGGAAGAGTTTATATAATAAAAAGCCTTTAGTTATCAATGTTAAAATTAATTTTTTTTTATTTGAAATATTTTAAGAAACATGTTTTTAAAATGCATCCATTATATAGGCCTACATTGTTGTTGCAAATGCATTTGATATTTTATAACAAAACAAAATTTTCATACAACTGTAATGGATAACACAATTTTCAAGAGCCAAATATGGCATAAGAGTATTTGAAGTTTGGTTTATTTGGTTATGGCAACGTGACACATTGGCGATTTGCCGAGAGGGATGCCTCCCAGGAGGACTTTTACGGGAAACTGACCCTAACCCGGAAAACACGTGGCCAGCGCAAATCCGCGACCAACTACCACTGTTCAGTGGTTTTATCCATTCGACCACTGATGGGCAGGATCCATTGTATATCTTTTAGTTCAAATACAGACTATAAAACATAATTATATATCGTATACAATTTAATAATAATGTTTTTACGTGCACTATTTTACGGTTAAGAAAATAATGCACGTAAAAAACCCGCACTAAAAAAAATCTCAATGTCATGTATGTACGTACACAAGGAGAATTGTTCGCACAGAAAAATGCCCAAACAGAAAAATACGCGCTCAAAAAATTCTCGTATTCAGAAGTAAAATAAAGTAGTAAAATCTAAATTATGAATATGCTAGAAATGACGTTAACGATACTCTTATTTACGTAAACGAATCATTTATTTCTAAAAGAAATTGAAAATTCTGCGAACCTCTCTTCGTGCATGGGATGGAGATTGTAGCCATTCGTTGTCACTTATTATTTGTAATAGTTCATGTGTCTGCTCTGTGCATAGTTCCTCTCTCATTATGGGTAAAATCTTTTATTATTAAATAATTGTTGGTTTCTTTTATTAGTTAGGAAGTCTTTTATGTGGTCACTTGGTATGCCACAATGAATTTGCGAAAATATAAAGTAAAATGAGCCACGAAATCGACTTATTTTAAAAAGACAAAATAGTTTAATACGTTATGTTAATAATTTTACGGTAGATGTTGTTATTTTAATTTTTTATTAATGAAATAAATAAATGATAATAAGTACTTGTATTTATTATCATTTATTTATTTCATTAATAAAAAATTATACCGTACAAGTATTAAGTACTTGTACTGTAAAAAGCTATGTATACTAGTTTGCATTTCAAATTAAATTATGTATGGACTATTATCATCCTGTCTTTACTTAAAAATTACTTCACCAGCATTAAAAAAAGCTGTTAAAAATGATAATATTTTTATTTAGAATCTTATTTTTTTTAAAATAATTTTCGTTTGCCTAATTTTGGTTTGGTTTATTTGTATACCGTGGGCGATCTGTCGAAGGTTTTGTCACTCAAGACAAAGTGAAAGAAACTAGGGAAAGAACTGCCGTAGAGAAACTAAACTTAATAGGGTCTTTAGAGAAACTGGTCCCTATTTAGAAAGTTACAAACGTGAAGAAAACCCGGAAAACTCCACGTAGCCCTTTGGCCCGGCACAAACCCACGATCAACTAACTACCAGTGTTCAATGGTTTTATCTACTCAGACACTAGTGGGTCATGCCTATTTTTCCTTTAAGAAAAAACAAAACAAAAAAAAACATAAACAAAACAATGTTTTGAATCCTTGTAGTTGTAAAAGACCTAGGTGAAAGTTCTGTCGCCATAATACCATAGAATCAAGGCATCACGGAACTAATGGAAATGGAGAAATTTAATAGGGATCCGACGTTTAATAATTATTTCTTAAGAGTATTTATTTTTTGTTATTATTATTTCTTCTCCTAAATAAAGTTTGTTGATAAAGAAAAAACTGTTTACAGTATTTCCATTACAGACATTTATACTCGAACATTAAAGCTCTCTTCATATACAGGTTACCTTTGTGTAACAATTAATTAGAGGAAAGTAGGGTAATGACGCTTAGAGGGTTTTCCGCTCACTTAGGTATCGAAACTAAATGGGATTGCGTGTGATCGATGTGAACAGGTAGCAAACATCAAAGATGATTTCTTCGATATTTTCTGGGATGTAATCTGTTGTACACCTGTGGGGAATTTGGCAGTAATAATGAAATATGATTCAGCTGCATAATGTGTAGGAATTANCATTTATCTCCACACCTTTTCAACTTTTAATCACCAAAATTTAATAGCATCAATTCTTCTAATAAAGAAAACTCCTTGAAAAATTTCAGAAATTTTCGAGAAAAAGCACAGGAGTTATTAAGCTTCAAATAGGGTGAACAAAATCGTGTCCTTCCCCACGCACACTAACATCCACATATATAGGAAAAACCCCCTAATGTTTTTGCATTTCTAGATATTTTAAGGTCCTCTGAGTCTAAAAATGTAAAAATCTGGGGAGTCATTTTTTGACCGATTGCCATACTTTCCCTCTGTTATATATAACAGCCTGAAAAGTAAAAATGTAAAATGACGCTTTCACGAAATAGGAAATTCAAAATTGATATATTAATTGAAATAAGCAGAAAGTTTCTCTAAATTATAAAATCATGTGTGCATAACGGCAGGACCTAATTTAGACCTTGGCGGGCCCTAGGCAAAATAATATTTACGGGCCCCTTTACAAATTTTGTATTACTACAAATATAAATGAAATTGTAATATTTAAAATTGAAGTATTTTTATTTTTACATTTGAATATCTTGCATTGTATTTTGGGGGCTACAATAAAATTATGCAGCGATAAACATTATATTTTTCTCAACAAACACTGCTTTATTCTGAACTTCATCGAACAGATCTAATTCGCATATACAAGCATTATCTAATTTTCAGTGATGTTATATGTCGGAGCAGTAGGTAATGTCATTCTTAATTATTAACCCTTGAATATGGCGCTAATAATATAGTAATTCGCAATACTAATAAAACAATGGCATGTTTAGAACCTATTACGGGCCCCGGGCAAGTGCCTTGCCTGCCTTGTGCCAAATTAGGCATAACGGAATAGACCAGACGTCCGGATGACCGAGCAATTAAGATATCTTACCGCTTTGAGGGATCCGAGAACAAATCCAGGCGGGTCGAAAATTTAGGGATTTTTCAGGAGATAATCCGTCCCGGATATGTTCGGTCCTATCCGTCACCACCCGACCGAACCCACGATATACTTGATTAAAATGTCCTCCTTGTGCACACAAAGAAAGAAAAATAAATAGTGGAATGTCCTGTCCCTAATGACGAGATCCTTATTTCAATTCAGAAATTTTTCCTGAAAGGTGTTAGATGACCAGCACGACTTTATTGTTAAAGGAAAAGTATAATGTACTGTACTGTACAGGGACAAGACACTACAGTACTAATTTGAGGTGGAGAGCATATATTTTAAATTAAATTAAAAATATGATTAAAAATTGCAGCCTGGAATTGTGACAATGTCACAATAAATAATCGCTCTTTCAAAGTAGATGGTTTTTCACAACATAAAAACCATCTAATTTGAATTTGATTTATTTATTAATACAAAATATTCCCTGCAGGCACTTCCTTGGCAAAGTGTCCTTGTGTTGACTAGCCTTATGTCATCAAACAAACAATTGTATCAAGATTTATTAATATAAATATATTTATTTAAAAGGCATTTAACTTATCAGTGGCCGAGTGGATAAAACCACCGAACAGTAGTAGTTAGTTATGCGTTCGCTTCTCAGCAACGGGCTGGCCACGTGGAGTTTTCCGTGTTTTCTTCACGTTAGTAACACTTATATAGGGGCCAGTTTTCCATAAAATACCTACCGGGATGCATTCCTTTTAGCGGATCGCCCGTGTATCTTGTTGCAGTATACTAATAAAACCAAAAATTATTATTTCAAAGCAATAATCATATTTATTTTTGAGAATATATAGTTTTTTTTTCTTTTAATATCCGTAGTCGTCTCTATAATATACGAGATATTCCTTTCTAGGTCCGTATAGTCAGATGACTCGATGACCGAGACAGTGAAGACGTAAGTCTGTCACTCAGGACAGACCCGCATTCGAGTCTAAATAGAAAACGTGTATTAGATTGACCCGAATACATCAGGCTCTGTTCTTCAATTCAGTTATTCCTATAGTGGATATGGTTGATCATCATGGATATATAAAAGCAAATCTTAATGCATGCTGAGGCCATATTCTGATCACTGTCTCAGGGGCCATATTCTGGTCACTGTCTCTGGTCTCTCGTCTCTCGCAAGCCGGTCGCTGATTGGCTAATCATTTGGATTAGCCAATCAGCGACCGGCTTGCGAGAGATGAGAGACCAGAGACAGTGACCAGAATACAGCCCCTGCAGGGCATGAAAGATTTTGAAATAATTTTTTATTTATAATATAAGAACTCCTTTATTCCTATCTTACTTCACCTGCGAATGTTAAGAGACGTTTTATCATTTCCGTTCTTAGACGATGAGAAATTCTAATATATCAATATCAAATCATCTATGACAATTCCTGAGCTACCTGGACTCGAACCCGGATCCCAAAGCTTGCAGTCTGGTGCGTTTATTAACAGGATTGTTCTGCCATATGTATATAGGATTATTTATTTATTTATTTTCAAAGGAGAAAAAGAGGCTATGTCTCGTAGACAATAAGTGCCTCCCCCGGTACAACAATTAGATAAAATACCTAAACGGTGATGGATGAGATGCGAATGTCGATATATTGTGAAGGGAATAAGCCATTAAAATATTTATAAGTATATATTTGATCAAAGTATTGTATATATTTGATAAGGGATAAATCTAAACGGGAACGGGATAAGTCGGCTGAGTCTGTAAAAAGTAGGTGAGAAAGTATGTATATTTTAGACAGTGCAGCGAGGAAAGCTTATCAAGAAGTATATTTGGAAGAACGGAGTCAAATGCTTTGGTTATGTTCTATAAACTACGTTTTAATTCAGAATTGTTTAAAATTGCATGTTGGACTTCTAGAAGATTACTAGTGGTGGAACTATGGTTTATACCGGAGTGTTGAGCAGGGAGATGCGCGAATTAATTGGATAATACAAGCAGATAAATAGTTTCGGCAAAGCTGGAGCAAGAAAAAAGGGGAGTAGTCAGTTTTTAGGCATTATGGAGACTATAGATTGCGTTCACTGTGAAGGTATAAACACTGTGATCCAGTAGGGTAGCTTGCATGGGTGGCACCCGGTGCGGATATCGTAGTGTCACCCCAAGAATGAAAACTGTTAAAATTAATAAAAATCCGATAAACTTTACGTAAAGTATGATTTTATTTAATTAATACAATTAATAAGAGTCATTAATTATCAAGTTACAATATTATGATAATAATAGTACAATTTTATTAAACATTCTTTCACATTGATGTATGAAAGTGAAAGTTGGGTATGGCAAAAGAAGAATGAGAGTAGAATTAATATACTCTCATATACATATTATGTACAAACACTTCAAAGCTCTTCTTTCTAGCTTTAACAGCTGCAAAGTCGGAAATAACATTTTCAAAATTTATATTTTGTGTTGACTCGTATTCTATTGTTAATATGCCAATATTGTTAAGTCATTTGGGTCATTGTTGCCCGAAAGTAATTTTTAATTAATTTTTAGTTTGCTGAAACTCCTCTCACACGAAGCAACTGATACGCAAATTGTCAGAAATAACTTTAACATAAGATTCGGAAGAGATTCTGTAAAATTAAATTATTTAATACAGATAATTTGGTTAAAATGGCTTCAAGCCTAAGTGATTTATCGTTGAAAAACATTGTGATGGTTTGTTTAAGTTGTTATTTTTTCACGGTCGGGTGTCACCCCTAAGCGGGTGACACCCGGTGCGGGCCGCCCCCGCCGCCCTCCCCTAGCTAGCTACTCAACTGCCGTAATCAAGAATCAACGGTTTAAAGTGTGAGTTAGGGAGTGTATATTAAAAAATCGGGATTTAACATTATTATAGACATTATTATAACAAAGCATAAGTGATCTGCTAAGGGACGTTTCCCAGAAGACTATGTATGAAAAACTGGCCCTATTTAGAATAACTTATAAAACCTGGAAAACCTCACGAGGCCAGTCCGTTGGTAAACTCGCCATCAGTTAGAAGTTTTGCTTAGAAGTTTTATCCACTGTCATTTTTTTACAACAGAAAAAATTCTGTTCTAAGATCGAAAGTTACTATACTAATAAAAATGCTCGAAAATTATCACATGTTTAATAAATTGTTACTTAAATTTATGAAAATTAAAAAAATTTAACAAAGTCACTTCTCTTTGCTTCTTTACTGGATGATTAAGCAACGTAAAATAAATTCTAATTGGAGGTAAAATTCGGGTGAGTTAAAAAGCATGTTTGCATGTTGTACGTGGTTTGTGTACTGAACTACTATTCTTAGCGCAAACTGCTTGAGAACGAATTGAAAGTAAAAAGATGGAGTTGACAGACCATTAGATAAAAAGATTCTGCTATTACTACAAGCATTGAGCCGTTTTTTTCCCGTAACTCCGCGCGCNATGTTTAATAAGTAGAAACTGATATAACTAAGAAAAGATTGTAAGCCTCTTGAAACCTTAACTAGAAAAATTTTCTTTATTTAATGCAAAGGTAAATTAAAAACCAGTTTCTATTAATTTTAATATTTTATTTTAGAATACAGTAAGGATATGAGAACTATATTTAATAGAAAATGCAGAAAAAGCTTTACCATATGGTGATCATAACATTTTATTTCTGAATGTTATTGAAGTTGTCAAAAACTGTTAAATTCTCAAATTATTAGTCTGAGGTTTTAATACATTTTTGTTCTTGAAATTTTATCATCTTAAAATCTGGCAAATTTGCATTTACTTTCAATTTAAAATATGTTAGGATTTCATTTGCAGTAATAAATTTGAATATATTTTATATACAGTTGATTAGTATACTAAAATTAAAAATACACTGAAATTTGTGTAGCAAACTAAATATTTCTATTTAGTTATATCATAATACACGTGAGATAAAATTATTTATATTATAGTATTAAAAATTACGTCATTCCAAGATGGCGGACTACAGTTAGTTGTTTGTTGTTAATCACACGATGCTTCGTGTTTACAAAGGTAATCGTGCTGTTTAATATAGATACACAGTGTTTAACAACGTCACAGATGGTGTTAGTTTTGTATATATGAAAGGTTTATATTTGTGCAATTAAATTAATATGTATTTTTTTTCATATTTATCTGTTCTGCGTTAAAAGACAGACTTAAAAGATTATTAATACAGTAAATCATAATAATGCTTATATTTTCATGTCATTCCATTGTAACTGTGCTTTGCTCTGCAAATAATGTAAAACAATACTTGCAGCTACAAAGGTGTATTAGTTTCATGTCTGTACTACATTTCAATAATATGGTGTTAATATCTCTTAAGTGTGATCAGTTATCATTATGTGAAATAATTTATAAAGTTCATCAAAATTCAATACTCGAGTAAAATTTATTTGATCCTTTGGGAAAAGACACAAAATTGCTGCATCGAACTTATTGTACAGGAACGCATTTGATGAAGAGAATAGACTTTATTTCGTATTGCATATTATTTACTTGATCGTGTTTTATTATACTGTATTGTTTAAGGGTGTATCACACATTGTGGCTATTTATCTCATTTAGTATTGATATATATCTAGTTATAACCTTAGATAACAATTTTTTATGTCTTCTAGACTGAACACCATTACTAAACCTTTAATTCTGGTAATGTAGCATTTAATACAATATCGAACTAATGCTTTCTATCTTACCCAAGATCTGCTTCGGATTCTTAAACAAATTGTATTCCAAAAATGTTTGTTTGTACCGGTAATTAAACTAGAAGTTATCTTCTAGACTGTCTTAAAATGCATTTTGGCTACAACACCGCGGCCCTCTTCGGTCAGGTTATTTTGGTCGAGTAATATTTTCAAATAACGGAAGTAATGCATTTACAGCAACAAACCTGTTAGTACTGGATAAGGCTGCTAGCTTTTGGAATAAAGGATTGTCCTTTATTTTACCTAAACTGTCCTTGTCCTTTAACAAAATGAGAAAAGACATAATTTTCCTTTTTCATCTTTCAATGCCCATTTCGTAATGACAGTGGTAGATTTATACACTGGCACATGCTATTCTTATATATAAATCCATATCCTTTCTCATAGAGTGCTAAGGTTTACTATTAAATATTTTAAATTCTATAATTTAAAATATTGCTATAATTTTTAATTTAAAATTATAAACAGAATGTTTAGTTATTAACTAAAAAATCATTCAATTTACTTTTCTGGAGTGAGATGGGATAGAGTAAAAGTTGGAAAGTGGTAAAATTAATTAATAATTTTTTAATTGCCCTTTAATTCAATTGTAGAAATCTGGCAACTTATGATCTGGATATGCATTACATCCATTGTTGATATGAAAATGATATTTGTGTTTGGATAGAATTTTGTTATGAAATCATAAATTTACATTAAGATTTTTAAAGATAATACAATTAATTTATAATTTAAAAAATATTAGTTGTTAAAAATATTGTTACTATAGTATTAATTCAGAGATAAGTATATATAAAACAACACTGTTATCAGTACTTAGATACATAACTACAGTTATTGGCTCTTAGATACTGTACACACAGCAGTCAGTACCTTCTGTGCTATGCAATTTATATTATCTATGTTACCGTATGCTCTACATAATCAATTTTCATTCATTTTCATTGATGTTTCAATAAAATAATAAGGTGTTAACCTCTTCAGATGATTTAATTATTACATCATGATGCTATTAATTTGGATTCTAAATTACAGTTATTTATAACAGTTAAAATGAGACTAAAATTAATTTATGATGATCAAATGTTTAATAAGTAGAAACTGATATAACTAAGAAAAGATTGTAAGCCTCTTGAAACCTTAACTAGAAAAATTTTCTTTATTTAATGCAAAGGTAAATTAAAAACCAGTTTCTATTAATTTTAATATTTTATTTTAGAATACAGTAAGGATATGAGAACTATATTTAATAGAAAATGCAGAAAAAGCTTTACCATATGGTGATCATAACATTTTATTTCTGAATGTTATTGAAGTTGTCAAAAACTGTTAAATTCTCAAATTATTAGTCTGAGGTTTTAATACATTTTTGTTCTTGAAATTTTATCATCTTAAAATCTGGCAAATTTGCATTTACTTTCAATTTAAAATATGTTAGGATTTCATTTGCAGTAATAAATTTGAATATATTTTATATACAGTTGATTAGTATACTAAAATTAAAAATACACTGAAATTTGTGTAGCAAACTAAATATTTCTATTTAGTTATATCATCATTTACTACACAATTTTGTATAGTGGATAAGCTCAGTTTATTGAAAAATTTATAAGTACTAAAAATTTAGGTGAAAATATGCACAATAATATCTTTACTTTATTGTCAGCAATTTATATGTATCAATAAATTAGATTGAAATATAAATAATTCTATATGTTGTAATCTCTTACAATATTGCATGATTATTTAAATCATTAAAACTGTTTACTGAGATATTATTATTAAAAAAAAAACAAATGTTAATCAAACTACTATTAATAAATATTAGGATAAGATTACAAATGATATAGTTTGAGAATGACAATTTTTACTTCTAGTTACAAAATCAGAAATTAAAGCAATATTACTTTATAATTCCAAAAGTGATAACTATATTTTGTTAAAATAAGTACCAAAAACAGATTGCTTTATATATAGTATGTTTCTAATATTAATGTTTAGAATCATAGTTTGTATAAATTTTAAAATAATATCAGAACTCATAATACAAAGGTCATCCAGAAAGTAATACTTGTTTGTTCATAGATAGTGTTGAGAGCAACAGATATCAAGCAGACAAGGTTTACTATCCTCAATCACATATGTGTATGCTTTACTCAAAGTAACTTATGTGTCGATCAGTTGTATGGTTGCTGTGCATTGTTAAAATGGCAGCAAAAATTGATAATTCTGTGGCATATGAAGTGCATGTTGTTATTCAGTTTCTGAATGCCAAAAATATTCATCCAAAGGATATTCATTGTCACATTATAGCAGTATGGTGGTATTTTGATAGGCTTCATAGGACATTCAAAACAAACAGTGGAATGTGGTGATGCATGTCCTCACAGGGCTTGGCAGAACAACACCTGTTTTGACACTTCAAATGGCATGTTCTGCACCATCCTGCCTACTGTCCAGACTTGGCTCCCAGTGACTATCACCTTTTTAAGAAATTGAAGGAGTTTCTAGGATTAAAGTGCTTTACCAGTGCTGATGAATTGAAAAATGATGTCACACAGTGGTTAAAGCACTTGGCAGCAGAGGTCTACAATGACAAGCATTCAAAAACTTGTCACAAGATACAAGTGCTTAAACAGCATTGATGATTATATCGAAAAGTGACTAAATTGATATGTAATATGGCAAATAAAAAATTTGAATAAGTAAATTTGTTTTGTGATTATGGGCAAACACGTATTACTTTCAGGACAACCAACCCTTGTAATGAAATTTTTAATGGACTATTTGATGAATAACATACTTGTAGAAGCTCATTAACCCTGAAATAACATTTCTGAAATAACAAATCCTAGAAATGAATGCATAAAATGAAAAGATATAGTAGTTAAAGAGAGTATGTAAAAATTTATGATGTATTTTTTAAAAATATGCTTGAAATTAACATTTAAAAAATATTCACATTCCCTAATTAAATCATTGATTCTGTAATAAGAGATCATTGAGTAATAGGTGCTGAATTCAATTTGTAATTAATTATACTTAGTTGGGGATATTTTGTTAATTGGAACATAGAAACATCAAACAGTGTGTCCAAAATGTTAGTGTGCAATGAGAGATTTGTGTAATGACATTAAAGTTATATGTATAGCATTGCATGAGAGACCTGTAAATTGTATGTCTGGTGTTTCAGTTTTGCAATAGGTGGCATTTCTGTTTTCTCACAGATGTTCTGGTTTTTGGACTGTAGTTTTTGGAAGCTTTCTTTGCTGATTGTATAATCTCCAGTGGAGTCTGGCCTGCTAGGTCTCCAGATTGCATTCTTCCAGATTTTGGGGCATTTCTAGTATTTTCTTTAAGAGAAATTGTAATATGATATGTAAACTTCAACTTTTATTAAAATTTTTTTTAAACCTTCCACAACACAGTAACTTTTTGGATATCCTATACTTAAAATATAAATCTGTTAAAATATTTTATACTGTATTGAATATGATAATAAGAATAATGATTTTTTTAATACAATGATTAAAATATATTTGTTTAGAATAAAAGAATTATGGGACAGAATCCCAGCTCTTCATTTGATTTAAATGAACTGAAAGATGATGTTTGCCGAGGAACTCAAACATTAAAAGAACTTGCTGTTATATCTTATGACGAATTCCTTGAAAAAGTTAAAGAATTAAACCGCATGTAAGTATTTTCTAGAATTTTTTTTTAAGTTTTTTTCTAAATTTAACCATGTTGTAGGCCTATTATATCCAATTTTATCCAATTTTTTGATCTTCTAACAAACAGTATAAATATAGAATTCACTGATGATGAGTATGTATTTGTGACTTTTCTACTATAAATTAATTGATAATGTGATTTTACCCTTGATCAGTAATATCTATGTTGTATTCCTACAATAATTTTTGCTTCAGACAACATTGAGAACAACTTTTAAGTAATCCATTATTAATGATATTAATTATAAAATTTATCTTAACCCCTCCCTCCCTTCTAGTATTTCCACCCTGTTTTTTTGTTATTAAATCAATTTAAGATTCATTATTTGTATACAAGGTAGAGATTTTTTCATCATTAATACTTTATGCAAAGCTCTGGAAACTATAGTCTATCAGTGTGGCATAATTGATAAGATTAGCATTGCTAGTGTTATCAATTTGAAAATAGTTACCGATAAATTTTTAAAATAAAAATTACTTTTTTTCTTATTTTCAAATTACTTTGCAGTGAAAAATGTTATAGGTGAAAGTTATTGGAGTCAATACTTCTGTCTGTCATATATTTAGCTTAGAAAATAATAATCTATATTAACAAATTATTTTGATAGATTATTGGAGTCAATACTTCTGTCTGTCATATATTTAGCTTAGAAAATAATAATCTATATTAACAAATTTTTCAATATAATCAAATATATCTTGTAACAAAAGTATTTTGAATGAACAATTAAAAACCAAATTGCATGAAACATATTTATTCAAAGTAAGTACAAGATTTGAAAACATTATTATTTATATTTCAGAAATATCTTTTGGATAATTTTTGCTTAAACAATTGAAAATTTTAAGACAGGAACAAAAGTATTATGGAAATTATACACTTTAGATTTAATATTTTATAAAATATATTGGGACCAGATAGTTTTTGTTTTAGCTTTTTGGTCAAGCATTGGTTTATGCATTAGTATATATGTTTTGGATAGTATTTATTTGCAATTGACTGGTGACAAATTAATATCATTCTAAGAAAAGAATAGCTGGAACAAATCTAAAAAGTGTCAGATATATATATTTTGTAACAAACTATATATATATATATATATTATATAGTTTGTTACAAAATCCAAGATTTGTGAAATTTTACATTTCTTAGATTTATATCATCTAAGATCTTGTCCCATGAAAATTAAAACTTGGTAAAATTTGATAAATTTAGTATTTTTTATGATATAAAGCAGTGTTTTTCAACCTGTGGGTCGCGACCCCCAGGTGGATCGCAAAGCCATACATGGGGGGTCGCGGGTAAAAGAAAAAGACAAGTGTTTGTAGGTCCTACACTACAATAAAAAAACTACAATTTCAGTGAGGGCTGTGCCTGTTTATTTTACAGTACAATTAGTTTTTTGATCGATATTTAAATCTCAACAGAAAGAGAATTAAATACGTAGTTTTTAAAATCACTGATATAGTTTTTTAATATGGCTGTGGGGGGTCGCCAGAATTTTTTAACTTGTAAAGGGGTCGCGTATTCAAAAAGGTTGAAAAACACTGATATAAAGAATTATACTTCCTCTGACCCAGAAGTACACACCCCCACCAGGAAAAATGTTCTGGTCATTTATGAAAACCGTTCATTATTGAGGATGTGGAGGCAATGCAAATCAGGAAAAAAAGGTTTTATGTTGTTGGTTTTGCAAAAAAAAAGTTAGAAGATATTCAAGAATTATTGTAGGAGTTACATGAAAAGATTTCACGTGTAAAAAACTGGCTTTGAAGTTCATGCAGTACTGACAACAGTGGCCAACCCATCAATCCCTGTAATTTTCTACCAGCATAAACTGCTTTACATTGTGGCAAATGACTACCAGTGCACCAGTGTCCAACAGGTCCAAACATCAGTCTTTTGTACTACCAAATGTGGGAAAGGCAATGTTACCTCTTGAAATTAGAGAAAGATTATTGAAAAGTATTTATCAGGAATCCTGATGAGAGAAATTGGGAGAAACTTCTCCATTTCTGAATCCTCAGTCTTGTCCTTTTTTAACCACTACAATTCCACTGAATCCATTTTTCCAATGAAAAGTTATGGAAGACAAAAGATTACGTCATAGACAAAGATCACATTCTTATTTGAGAAATCAGTGACCAGGAACATATACAGGGTGTTTCAGTTAAACGTTTTTTCAGAACTTCTAAGAAGGGTAGGATGCATCCTGACGACTCAGAATCATATAGCAATGCAGGGTTGGAAATGCTTTCCTGAAGCAGTGATGTACACAGAAACAGCTAACCTCTGGTGCAGGCTTGCAGAGAAATTATGACTGGGAATATGCTTCATTGGATATCGTTCCGCATACAAGCGCTGTGCATCTGGCCCACTACAATCTGCAGTTCCGTACACCAAATGCATACTGGCTAATTCTGTGTTCTTGTGCAAAATGACGATTCCCTGCAAGAACACACTGAACTTTCGCTCAACGCCATCTACCATGTCAGGAAAGCATTTCCGACCCTGCATTGCTATACGATTCCGAGTCGTCAGGATGTACCCTACCCCTCTTAGAAGTTCTGAAACATTTAACTGAGACACCCTGTATAGAGAATGCATCACTATGGGAAGAAAAGATAGGTAGGCTAGTTCGATCAAAATGATCACTAAAAGAGAATGACTTCATATTGTACAAAGCCAAGCATAAACCCTTACTAATGAAGACCCTATAGAAGATATGGTATCAGTGGACTAGGAATGTCTGTTAAATAAAATCACTACACACTTCACTACAAGCAATACAAAGCTCTAGCCTTATCTTCATTAAATGCAAGAAGTTTTGGTACATCCTGGGCTTGCAAATCAATGTATAAATAGTGTATATTTTATGTTCACTTTCTTGTTTTCTGCAGCAGCACAGTTTGATTGCCTAGACCCAGAATCTTCTGTAAAAGCTCTCACAGAACAGCAAAGAATGATGTTCAGAATTGAAAGTTAGGTGTTTCTGTTCAGTGCCAATTAAAAAAGAAATAACTATGTTCAAAAAGTAGACAGTTTGATAATTGAGAGGGATATAGAACTAAATAAAGGCCAAATGGATGACAACAGTTTTGTTAGTTGTAAGTCAGTTTAACATAAGAATTTACAAAGGTTCAAAACCTTTGTAAATGCATATTATCATAATACAAGGTGTCCCATATAAAATGCAACCTTGATAAACCACTCCCAATAATGTGCCATCTTTGCTGAACACCAAAAATATAATGGTACAGATTGTTCAAATGGTAAAAGGGAGGAAACTTCTGCTAATATGCCATCAGCCAGCCAATATGTTACCTGTGCTTGGTAAACAAAGTTTCAGCCTTCTGTCTTGATTACAAGTGGATAAACTTTGAGCTGCAAGACTTGCAGACATGATACAAAGCAAGTTAAATAAAAGCTTTTAAAAATAATAATAATTGGTAGAAATGACTTTTTTTCATAGTTTAAGTTTTGGATTGTTTATTATCACTTAAAGCAGTGAAGAATAATTGAGAGAGGTTGGAAATGGTTTTAAGAAATTACATGAATTTGAATATTTCAGTTTTCAGATCATACAATTGCAATTTAATAAATATGGGTAATTATTTTCTTTTAAATACAGATTAAATTGACTAAATTTTGAAAATAATGTTTGAATAAGCAAAAATTTAATTATTTTTGAAGTTATTATCATACAGAAATTATGTACCCCATATTATGATGATAATACATTTTAAACTTTTGTTGAAGCAGGAAAAGATGATAGAAGTTTCTTTGCTACACTCTTTAACTGTGATTTATTTATAATGTAGACCTATTCAGATGTATCATATCAGATTTAAGGTCTTGCATGTAGTATCTAGTATTCATTGTATTCAGGACAAAATGATGGCAGTTTTTGATGAATTCTCACATATTACATAGTCTTGAGAACAGAAGCTGCTAAATTACCTAAATGTACAATACAGTATTGCATTTATTGTTGCATTATTTTGTTATATTGGAAGATGCAATAAACATGAAATTTTTGTTTGGTGCTCAGTTATTGATGTGAACTATCTCAATGTTGATAGGTCTGTAACATAACAATAAACAGTGTAGTTATACTAGCTATCCATATCTGTAGTATTTAATAACAAAGCATAGATCATGTGATATGACATAATTTACACCTTAACAATGAGAAGCCCGTTTCAGGCTTATAGAAAATGAGATGATGGTCATTAACACAAAGCCTATAAATAGGCGGGTATTTGAATTGCTTCCAGAAAAGTCTGATGAAAAACTATAGATAATCCTTTCACAATATGACAAATGCTTGAACAATTTTGTTATTCAAATGAATAGTTTTATTTACAAAAATTATTTGACTAGTAGCAACTGGGAGTCTTGCTCTCATGCTTTGTTGCCAATGTTAAAGTTTGTTTTGGTTTACAACTTGTTCTTCCGCTGGTGGTCATAGCTCATTCCAATCTTTTTTCAAGAGTTGCTCACCCAACATTTTTTCCATTCATTGGCAGTTCAGAATACATCTTTACAGTTGATGAATTTCATAGTGTTCTTTGTCACAATCGTTATCATTAATGATGCTTAGAAATAGTTTTTTTCCTGTAGAATGTTTTTGTACACTGGATCATGTTCTGATCTGTAGGTTACAAAACTAAACTTGTTTAATGGTAAAAGCATTGTTATGGTTCCATCTTCCTTTTTAATTTGTTTTCTGATGGGTAGCTAGGAGCATTAGCCAAGATAAGTAAAGCATTTGGAAATAAATGAGTTTTTTGCAAGTGTTCTTTAACTGAAGAAATTGATAGTTGAAGATGAGAATTATTTCTTGAACATTCCTTTGTTCATCCAAATACTTTTCTGCCCCTCATATTTCACTGGAAATGGAATGTTTTTTAAAGCAAATGGTTGCTTTGATTTTTCAATAAGAAACAAGGGTAGTCTATTAACTCCAGCTGTGTTAGTAAGTTACAAACCATAAATGTCAATCAGACATTGCTACTTTTTCTTACAGAGGCTTTAACTAAAGTCCCTGTATGCTTTCAGGAGCTACACAAGTATTTTATCAGGAAACACGTGCCAGAAAAGACCACTTTCATCAGCATTGTATATCATTGTATATCTGTTAACATATTAGGTTCATATCTTCAACTTTTTTTAAAACTGTTTATGAAAAGCTGCACCACTGATGATACATCAGTGGTGCAGCTTTTCATTAACAACATTTTCACTAACAAACATTAGCACATTATAGACAATAATCTTATTCCAAACCTCTATTTAAGACAATTGAGACACCCTTTGGTAGCAGTAAAATAATTTTTTCCTGTTGTGTTTTTGTTTTCATAAAAAAAACTGTCTTTTTCAGCAATGCTTTCACCACTAGGCATCCTCACGTTCAAGCTACACAAACCATGAATATAATGTTGCTTGTATTATAAGATTTTCTGCTTGTTTCAAAGTTTATTATTTTCCAGGCCCACACTCACTAGTAGAGAGACAAATGTTTACAGGTTTTCTTCTGACTTTTTTATTTTACTGATTGTAGATTTTTCCATATTGAATTTTTTCAAAGATTAATAGCTGATTCTCCTTTTGTTAAGCATTTGATGATCTCAATCTTAGTTTTTACAGTAAGGGTATGTTGCTTATGCTTTGAGGATATTTTTATTGTTTAAGCTATAGCAGGCAAATGAAAGTTTAAATTTTTGAAAATCAAAAAGGATTACAGAAGGAATGAGCAGCAAGCCACAAAAACATGTTCTCATGTTTAGTTTACACGTGAAGTACATTTATATGGTTTAGGACAAGCCCATTATTTTAGTTAAAGGAATGACAAAGGCTGTTCAAATTACAAGGGGTTTTGGATGATCAGTGGTACAGATTTGCTGCAGCTATACTGTAGTTTTATAATACAATTAAATTTACAAGAAAAATAAAATAATTACTTTATAAAGTTTATATAAATAATAATGTTTATTGTTTTCTCACTAAGTGCATATTTTTATTTATTGTCTGTCATTTTTGAAATGAAAAGAAAAATTTTTAATATATAAGATTGATTGATTTCAAACATAAAAAGTTTATTGAATAAATCTCAGACCAATAAATAAATATTTTAGTTCTTTCATTTTCTATCTGTCATGAACCTAATAAGCTGTCATTCTGAAAATTTTTTTATGAAAGATGAAAGTAATGAATAAATTTATTTTTAAAATTACATAAAATATCATCTATCAGAACTGTTGCATTTTTCATAAATCAAGTTAAATTTGTTATGAAAATATTATACAGTGAAGTGTCGAAAATCCAGATGTCAAAAATCTGGATTTTGCCATAGAAAAATGGACATTAACTCATTCTATGGTAACTTGGTTGTTGATTTTTTTTGTAATGCATTGTTGATGTTCTACATTCATTCAAAATTTTGAAATGGTGTTTAATGTTTTTTTTTTGACTAAATGTGATGATTCTGTAAATTATATTTTAAACCTTTATAAGTACTCCAATATTCCTTGTGAAATAATGGCTTGAACTTACAACACAAACTTGAATTACAGTATATTTAGAGTTTATAGTACTTAAAATGTTAATTTATTTGTATATTTGAAAGTCTGGATGGGTTTTGGTCCCAATTAGTCAGAATTTTTGATGATTTACTGTACAATGTGCAGTGCCATCGAAACAGTTGATTGCAGTGAGTTTTCAATTAGTTCCTGTAGTGAGTGCAATTCAGTCTGTTTCAATAGATTTAGAATTGATAAAAAGTTACAGCATAATTCAATATTTATTTATTGTTTTGGTTTAATTCTTTTCTCTAAGAGAAACAATATAATTTATGTAACATTCCTAATGAAAATAAAAAACATATTGATTAGATAATTGAATTATTTGTAATTGGTAAATTTGAATGGTCAAAAGAATGATATTCATAGAATAGAAATTTTATCTAAATAATTTTTCTAAATTATTTCTGAATGTTATTATTATTAATCAAAAGAAGTTAGTATTTTATTGAATACAGGTTAGTTGAATGATGATGAATAATGATGTATCAGTACAATATCTATTGTTACTATCTTTTTTACTGAGAGGACTCTCCTTAGCTGAGACAACAATTTAACTTTCTATTTTAATTCAAGAAAGATATATCTTTCTTGAATTAAAATTTATATTTTATATTTAATTTCTAATGTTTATAATTTCTGATCAAGGTGATTGAGATTTTAAGTCATTGGAACTTTAAATATTTGAAATAAAAATTAAAACTTCAGTTTAATGGTATCATTGAATAAGAATGCAGATGAAAAAAAAATCTGTAAACAAAAGTTATGTATTAAGTACTTTTATTATATGCTGTTACATACAAGCTTCATGTTTTTATTATGTAAATAATCATAGCTATCAAATGATGTCCTTTATTTTATTATTATAAACAATAATGCTTTGAAAGTCTTTGCTTTGTTGGTAGTTTAACTTCTTAATCAATTATCTGAAACAAAAATTAAATTTATAATATTAATAACTAGGTAAAAAAGACCAATTTAAAAATGATTGTCTTGAAAATTTAATAAAAAATTTCCATGCATTCAATAATGTTTTGTTATCTCTTACATTCATATACTTTTATTTGTATATCTTTAATATTAATTGAATTTTTAACACTGAGATTTAAATTGGTCATTTGACTAGATGTTATAATTGTAATTTTTATTTTTTAAGAGATTGTACAATTTGAACTGTTAGTAATTATAGAATAATATTCAGCAGGGATAACAAACTATTTATATTAAGGCTGAAAAATGTAGCATATTTTGGACAATGTTTCAATAGTCGAACATTTAACTTTTAAAAATGCTGATTTCAAATTTAATGAAAACAGAAAAATTTCTTACAGCATCTTTCCTTATACTAATCAAGGAACCTTAAGTAATATTTGGACAGTATAGGAAAATAGGTCTTATAAGTAAAAATGCAAAAACAATCAGTGCTGCATGAAAGTCTCAACACTAACATATTATTAAACATTCAATAATGCAATAAACTATACAATTTGGCTTTGAATAATAGATAAAAGGTATTTAAGTATGTTAAAAACTACACCATAATAAGTTTTCAAAGTCTTTTTAACAACAGCTTTTGGTGTAAATCAGTGTTTTTCAACCTGTGGGTCGCGACCCCTAAGGGGGTCGCAAAGCCTTACACGGGGGGTCGCGGGTATAAGAAAAAGACAAGTAGTTTGTAGGTCCTACACTACAATAAAAAAAAAACTGCAATTTCAGTGAGAAGGCTATGCCTGTTTCTTTTAAAGTACAATTGGTTTTCCGATCGATATTTAAGTCTCTACAGAAAGAAAATTAAATAAGTAGTTTTTAAAATCACTGACATAGTTTTAATATGGCCCTGGGGGTCGCCAGAATTTTTTCACTTGTAAAGGGGTCGCGTATTCAAGAAGGTTGAAAAACACTGGTGTAAATAATGAAAATACAATCTTGAGGTTTTGAAAATAAACATCTAAGTAACTTTTAACTTAATCCAAAATTTAGATTTATGTAATACATTTAATTCAGTTGGCTTCTTAAATTAGGATAGAAATCTGATTGGATAGGACCTTCAATATCACTGGAGGTTTCTGTGATGGAAAATATTTGTATTCTAATTTAAAAAAATTTTTTTACATATTTGAAATATTGTTTTATTTTAGAAATTCAAGAACTTGAAGATGACTGCCAACTGAGTTGAAAACATTTGTTTGTTATTATAATCATTTATTAGGAATTATTGGGAAATCATCATCACTTTAAAATTACAATTATTAAAATGGTATGTAATTCAAATATAAACCTCCACTAAACCAATTTTTAGATTATTATAGCCTGATATAATCTGACAATCATTTGGCATTAATGATACTATTTAATAAATGTCAAGTAATTTGACCTAGAGGTAGGTGTTAGGTGCCATCTCTTGATATATTTGATAATTAATTTAGAAGATTCTAGAAGAAAAGAATTGGCCTGGAGCACAACACTTGAACCTGCAACCAGATTGGATGGAGGTCCAGGTAACTTAATTGGTAATGCATCCTACATAGCAAGTGAGTTGCAGGTTTGAGTCCTGCTATAGGCCAAATCTTTTCTTCCAGAACCTTCTAAATTAATTATTAAATACTAATTTAATTACAATTATTAAATTTATCAAGAGATGGCACCTGATGCCTGCCTACCTCCAGACAAAATTACTTGACATTTAATTATTAAATAGTAGCATTGTTATAGCCCAATGTAATCTAGCAATCATTTGGCATTGATATGTAATTCTTCAAAATTCTCAATACTAACATGTTTTAATTATTATGGTGTTGAGATAATATTGATTCAAAAAAAAAGCATGGTTTTTTTCCTGTGAATATGCTAAGATTAACCAGAAACCAAGTACTGTACATACTAATCAATCAAAATGAATAATTTATTTTCCTGTTTAGATTAAAACATTCAAACTTTTCTTGGAGGAATCACAGTTTGGTGTTGAAGCTAATAAAAGGGTACCAATGCTTCTTTATTATTATTATTATTATTATTATTTTAATTTTTTTTATATACAGATTTTTAAACATACAAACTTGACATATGGTTTATATGATTACCTAATGATTTAATTTCACTGACATAAAACAATCTCAAATTCATGGCTTTGTTTCCATTTAAGCAAAATAAATATGATCATGTTAGTGTTGAGCATGAATTTTTGGACAACAGTGGTAGCAGTTTAAAAGTTAAAAAACCAAGTAAAATATAACAAATACTGTCAAACAATAACAATTTATTAAAATGTTAATAATTTTTTTGTGTTTCAATATTTGTGGGATAATTCAATAACTTCTATAAAAAAACAAAATTGATTCCTATGTTCAGACAAATTAAACTATTATGAAAACCTCATCACTGACATACACAAAACTGTCTAAAAATTATAAGAAAAGTTTAAAATCAAAATAACGATTTTAATGTGTGATCTAATAAATACAAGTGTTCTTATGTACAAAATTAAAATTATATGAAATTGGACTTTTTTGTAAAATTTTGTGTACCATCCAATATGTTTTAATTGTTCCTCTATTGAAATATTGTTCTGTAACCTTTGCTTGATATTTATTCTATAGTTCATGTTCTGTGTCTTTGGAAAGTCATTTCACAAGCTGACAGATGTAAATTTAATTCTTACTTTGTAATAAAGAAATAACTTTATTTGTCTTTTATACAATTTGTCCTTTCTCACGCAGATGAGGGATAAGACAATTCCATGGCAGAGTCAACCTTTTATTTGAGGCTTCTCTAATTATTTTAAAAATTATAAATTCTTACTTTGTTTAGTTACCATAATATTTTACATTTTGTATAGCAGTCATTATGACAACCTTTATAGAAACTAACTGCAAAATGGCCTGAACAGATAAAAAATAATCTCAGTTAGTGTCAAAGATAATTTGTCATACAGTAGAGCGTCGTTTATCCGAAGGTCGGTTATCCGAAGGAATTCCAGTCAACAAATTTAAATTTTCGCCAGTGCTGTGGCGCTGTAATCTTTGGCTATGTCTTCAGCTACTCAAATATTTTACGTTTTTGATACTAAATTAGTATAATTTTTTATTGTTTTTATATTTTTCAATATATTAATTTTGTTTGTACAAAATAAAAAAATAATTTTTAACGATACAATAGTCTTCGTTAGGCTTAACATCGATGAAAATTCAACGCGAAGCGACACGCAACAGAGAAAAATTTCAACACTGGATAAATTAATATTTTTTCGTACATAATTGGTTATCCGAAAAATAAGTTGTCCGAACAACCCCAGTCCCCAATTGATTCGGATAAACGACACTCTACTGTATTTTAAACTTTTCTTATAATTTAATAATTTAATCAAATTATTTCTGCATGAAATAAGCAATGATAAATTAATCTTTTAGATTCTTCTAATCAAATTAAGTTGTAACATTTTAACTATTACATTCATATTATTATATTTTAAATCTGCAACTTACTTTTTTTTTTAAAGAAAAATCACTTAATTTTTGGCTAAAGAATTCAAATATGTAAGAAAATAGCTGATTAGATTATCTTGTAACATTCTGCATGTAGATAGACCTAAAGAGTTTTGTTCCTGACTGGAATAATTTGATTTAATCACAAAATTTTTATTTTATGTCTGAAACATTATTTATTCTTATTTTATATTGTGTGATGCAAGATTTTTTGAAATTTATTCTACTCATTTTTCAAAATAATTTCAAATTTATTATGTTTGGCTTTTTTATTCTAACTAGTGAATATATTTAATATAAAATTTACCAAACCTACAAAATTGTTTTTGTGTTCCATCATTACAAACACCAGTGACTTCCAAAAACAATTTTCAGTTACAGAAATTACCTTTTATTTGAGTCTATGTCTCTGAGATAAAATGCAAGATGGATAAAAATGTCCTCTAGCGATTATGCTAATATAAAGCTACAAAATTTTTAATTAAAATATCTTTCTATATATTATTGTAATAATTCTCAATTTTTCTGCTGTACAGCAAAAATTAGATATTAAAAATTACTTATTGTGATATTATCACAATGCTGGGCTTCAATTTTTAATCATATTTTAATTTAAATAAATAAATATTTTTTACATAGAGACAAAGTAATTATAGTTTGATTCAATGATGTTATTTTTCACATGACTTTTACCAAGAAAATATGAGATCACATGAATATTGTATACCTTACAGAGGCAAGTAATATATTACTGAATGCAGTTTGTCATAAGGATCAATTCTGTCAAATTTATCACTTTATGTAGTAAGATAAAAATTTTGAATGTAACTTCTAGTCCAAACCAGAAGTTCATATACAGTGGTGACTCGTATAGCATACACCTCAAATAACTGATGCTGTGAACAACGGACTTTCCGTTTGGCATGAGGCAAACAATGGACTTTCTGCGAACAAGTGCGAATGATGTTTCCACTCTTTTGCCGTTGCCAATGACAATCTGCTATTTTTAATAATATATTAGTATTTTTAGAATATATTATTAGTATATCTGAAGTACAGAGCTCCCGTTGGGATTCGGCATGCTCCCTTGTTTATTATGTACTGTACATCAATGCAGGGCATTTACATTTATTCAAGTGTTGTGTAAATCATGGCTTCTAAAAAAACAGAAAGGTGATTTCAATTGAAACAAAGCAAGACATCATCAGAAGGAGTGAAAGTTGACAAAAACTTGTTTGTCAAATGGGGATAAGTTCAGGAGTTTACCAACGCTCATTATCCAAACACAGCTGAGGCCAACAGGATCAATGATCTCTACAATGATACCCTTGCCCGTCATTTCCGACAGGTGTTGAAGAAGAGAGAGAAACAGACCTTCTTGGACATGATTTTCAAGAAACAAGCTGCCAAAAAACAAAGGATGGAACAAGAGGAGATGACCCTGCGAGCTCCGGTAGCCTCTCCTGAATCTGACTCTGATTAAAAAACGATAAAAAAAGACCTGCTGCAATGTGTAAAAAGTCTGTATCTGTATGAATGTGTAAAGAAAGTGTTCCTCCACCTCCTCCTCACAGCATCTGACTACCTGGCATAATTGGCAATGGCTCCATTTTCATTTTTTATGGTACAGTAAATCACTGCATAGTTTATATACTGATTGCAAATTATTTTTTATTCCAGCAAAAATTAAATAGATCATGCTCTGAAGAGATTCAAGTTTTCAAACATTACAAAGATCATTAAACCTGAAAATTTTTGTAACATTAAAAATATGGTAAGCATTGGTAAGTTTTTTTATGAAGAAGTAATATTGCCTAATACTCATGTTTGATATTTTTATGAAAAAAATTATAAACAAAATTAAATAATCAATTTTATGAATTAAAATTAATTTACATAGATATTTAAATTTTTCTCAATAGTTTCAAGATTTTATGAAGCTTCTAGATCAACAGTGGTGAATCTATGCTCCTTGAAATACAGTGACCTACACAATGATTTCAAGGTATATTAAATGTTTAGAAAGTTTTAAGTTTTTTCTAATTATAAAAAGTATTTGATAAATTTCAAAATTTTGCATATGTAGTGTGAAAGTAGGGAAAGTTGTAAAAAGTCTTAAAAGCAACAAATTATGAACATCAGACTGAAAAATAATCATCAAATAAACAATAATTTCCCATTAAATACTTGTTTTGTAATGAAATTTGCGATTATAATGAAAATAATCGCAAATTAATCGCAATAAGTGATTAATTTAATTAATTAATTAATCACTTTAATTAATAAAAATATCGCAATTAATAAAAATAATCGCAAATAAGTGAAAATAAAATATGTGATTATTTACATATTTATTTTCACTTATATAGTTATTTATTAGTTATATACTGTAGTTATATATTGTTATTTTTGTGATCTAGATTAAGAAGTTAGAGTAAAATTTGTAAGCATNTTGGGATTCGGCTTGCTCCCTTGTTTATTACGTACATCACCTCAGTGCAGTGTATTTACATTTATTCAAGTGTTGTGCAAATCATGGCTTCTAAAAAAAAACAAAGGTGATTTCAATTTTAATAAAGCAAGAAATCATCAGAAGGAGTGAAAGTTGACACAGACTTCCTTGTCAAATGGGGAGAGATTCAAGAGTTTACAAACACTAACTATCCAAACACAGCTGAGGCCAACAGCATCAATGATCTCTACAATGACACCCTTGCCTGTCATTTCTGACAGGTGTTGAAGAAGAGAGAGTAACAAACCACCTTGGACATGTTTTTCAAGAAGCCAGCTGCCAAAAAACAAAGGATGGAACAAGAGGAGATGACCCTGCAAGCTCCGGTAGCCTCTCCTGAATCTGACTTCTATTAAAAACAATAAAAAGAGACCTTCTGCAATGTGTAAAAAGTCTGTATCTGTATGAATGTAAAGAAAGTGTTCCTCCCCTCCTCCTCACAACATCTGACTACCCGGCATAATTGGTGGCTACTCCATTTTCATTATTTTTATGGTATAGTACGGTTATTTTATGCTGCGGAACGAATTATATGTTTTAACATATATTTCTATGGGAAAATGCGTTTCGTATAACGGACTTTTCACTTAACAGACGTGCACCTGGAACAGATTAAGTACGTTATACGAGGCACCACTGTATAGTTAATTGGGACTTCTGGACTCTGAGCTTTCCACATCTGATCTCTATTTTCATCTAGCTAACTCCATTCTTGACATTAATGAAGGACATATGGACAATAATGAGAATGTGTAGTTCTGCAATTTGAAAATTGCAGCCATATAAAAGTGATGATGATCTATTCAAAATGTATTTTTGCACTGATTTTTAGAGACAATCTCCACTAAAATTGAAATAATGACTTCATCAGTTAGCTTTTTTTAATGCCAAACAAAGCTTCTTTTTTAACATGAACTATGGCATTTCAATAAATTAATAATGATATTTTTTATAATTTGCATAACAACAAAATTCAACAAATCTTTACAGTTGACTCTCAACTTGAAAATTCTTCTCTACCACTTCCACTTAAAGTTATGGAAATTACTTTACTGTAATGAGATAATAAATATTGCATTACAACAGTATAGTTAGACTTAAGAAATAATAAAAAAAATACAAAATATTTAAGTTCATATGTATATAAAAAATATTTATGCTATTAGTTAAAAAAGTTTGTTGAGCAGGAAACAATGTCAAACAAGCAATTATTTATTGTGACATCATCATAATGCCAGGGATTTTTAATCATATTCATTTTAAATTTATTTAATTTAAAATATATGCTCTCTACTTCTATACACGGAAAGCTAGAACTTCTGTAAATAAGTATAAAACCTTCTACAGTTTTTCTAGCAATTTCTTTAATCAAACTCTTTGATTAAAAAAATTGCTAGAAAAAGTGTCAAAGGTTTTATAATACTTATAAAACCTTAATAATACTTATGCTCGCCACCTCAAATTAGTAGTGTCTTGTCTCTGTACATCATACTTTTCCACTAGCAATGGAGTCATGTTGGTCATCTATCTAACTCCTTTCAAAGGAAAATTTTTTAATTGAAATAACATGACTTCCGGTTTGCATTGGAAGTTCAAATATAGTTAATTAGGGCCTCCTGCCCCTAAGCTTTCTGTATCTGGTCTTAAATTTCATTTATCTAACCATTCTTGAGACTTATTTAAGGAAAGATAGAAGGACAGTGGGAATTTATAGGTTACAATTTTTTCAAATTGCAGTCCAAAAACTTGTGTAATAAGATATTTTTGAGATGATCAAGCACATCTAAGATGTTTCATGTTCAGCTTCGAGAAGCCATATCACACATGAAACAAAATAAGACTAGAAGGCCTCTTTGAAAATATTGAGAGCATGCTATTGACAAAATTTCGTTGACTAATTTGTGTTTAAGAATAAAATTGTTACTTTAGGCATATTATTCATTTAAATTTTGTGTGTCATGATTTAAGATCAACATGTTAAGTAAATTTGTATCTTTCTTCAAGTATACATGATTAAGTATTTGGTCTTTAATATAAACCTGTAAAAAAGAGAACATACAATGTCAGACATGAAGTCTCTTCACTAGAACCTTACATTTTGAGCTATCCAAATGTATTGTCAAAACCATTTTGACTCTAAAGAGACAAAATGCATTGAGTTTGTTTAAGTTATGTCAGGACAAAAATAAAATTTGACTTACCAAGGATCAACTGTACATTTAATCATTATAGCTACTTCATGATTCCCATTTAACTACTAATTAAAACCATTAAAATTTAAGAAGGTCCTAGTGTAGGAGTGATAAATCTTTTTGAGTTTGCCTACCAAAACAGAATTCAAAAATATATTTTAAAGAAATGAATATACTTTAAATAGAAAACTTAAAAAAGATAAATGACATTTACTTTGTTATCATTAAAATTGTTGAACTGATTTTCCAACTGAAATATTTCAGGTGGAAAAATTATTATTTTGTTATTTATAAGTAATAATTATAATTATGTTATGAAAAGTATCTGAAATCATATGATGCACACATGAGAAATGAATTATAACATGCCATAGTTTTATCGTTCCTGTTGTTAGGAGGTAACATAGTTCAGAATTTTAAAAAAAACTTTAAAAATGTTTTAGAATAGAAAGAGAGGATCTAAAAAGATTGATTAAAAAGAATAATGTGTAAAATGCTATTAATTCCTAATGTTTCTGCAAATTATAAATCTGAATAAATTGCATTATTTATGTTGTTCTAATGATGTTTATTTGTAACTTAAATCTAATTTTCACTTTTATGATTATGTAGTATGGAGATTCTGACTAAGAGGAAATAATCCTCAAAAATATTTAATAAAATTAGACTCCTGGATGGAAGTCTTTTATGTTTATAAATGGCTTTTGTCTTTATAAGCTGTATAGTCAGTAAGTCAGCTTATGCTGTTCTAGTTTTATATAAATATCATTGTAGAATAATCTGTATCATTTGAATGTAAAAATAAGAATTTAACATAGGATAAATTCATTTGGGAGGTATTATTACACAATCTTATTACTAAACGCATAGTCATTGACAGTTGGCATAACAATCCACAGAGGGATTTGTTGTTGCTCATTGTGAGTGAAGTTGAGCAATGGAATATCACTTCAGAAACAGGATGCTAACACAAAATTGTATGTTTTACAGAACAGGACAAAAGTATTGAGTGAGGCATATGCTTCTGTGTATGAGTGGCATAAATATTTCTGTGAAGGGCAGGAATATTCAAGTTGTAATGATTGCTCTGTGCCAAGTAGAGAAAGATGGCTTCCAGAGATGCTTAGAGTTGTTATATGAATTCTGGTAAAAGTGTTTTGTTGCTCAAGGATGAAACTTTGAAGGACATGTTTAAACAAGAAATGAAAATATTTTCAGGTTCTCTTTTTATAGATTATTTTTATCATTATTTAAATCACATGGAAATGAGAAAATACATTCATTTTAAAAGATAATTCACATAATTTAATAGAGAAAAATTTATGAATATATTTTAGAATATTTTGTTTATACTGATATCCTAATTTCACATGTAGTTAGTAATTTACATTGACTATACAGGTAACCCCCGTATAACACGGTAGTTACGTTCCAAAAAATTACCGTGTTATGCGAATCCGTGTTATACGAAACAAAGAACTAATACGAAAAGGAGGGTTAGGTTCCAAAAATTAAAAAACATGCTAGTATATTTTCATAATTAAGATAAATATCGTCATTAAAATTTTTTAAGT
>NW_019385585.1:35048-64872 GCF_000671375.1 Centruroides sculpturatus
AAGTTTAAGTCATTTTATTCGACTTTACGTCTGTCCGCCACAAATATTGAAGTCGTAATATCACTAGAAAAACGTTTAAAGCACATAAAATCATATTAAAATATATACTAGTATGTTCTGTATTTACAGTACATGCATTTGTAAATTTAGAATACTTTTTTCTGTACTATATTAAAAACTAAAATTTATTTGTTTGTAAGCTTAAAATAGATTTTTATTAACCATATATTATTAAAAATGCATTAATAAATAAAATACAGAACCGGAAATGGTAATTTATGGTTTAGCCTAGTGACAAGTAGATTCGGAGACAAGTAAATTCAACTTACGTCGTTTTTCGTTCTCCTGGAACCAATTACCAACGTAAGGCGAGGTATACCTGTATTTACTCAATAGTTTAAATTGCTATTATTTCTTACATCAGTTATTATATTTTCATGCAGGATTATCTGCAGATTATGTGATAGGATGTTATATGCTGTCTAAATTCCAGTTATAAATTCATCAAACAGCTTTTCCTTTGTCTAAAGTTTGAGATGATTTTTCATATTTTCCAAAGACATGCCACAGATATATTTCTTTACAATAACAATTTTTTTCAAAACCACTAAAAACACGAACAATTCCCTTGCCTTTAGTTCTCTCCCATTCATTATCTGTATATTCAATCTGATTGGTTACTATTAGACACTCCTATGAAGCTTTGATAAAATGGTTTATGTCCAAAAACCAAGAAATATATAGGTATTTTTCTAAGGTAAATACTTTTATTTTGCAACCAAATTAGTATTAATACACTGAATTTTAACTGAATGAAATAAGTATTAGAATATTTAGGTTTAAATCACTACAAAATACTGTGTTTATACAGATATTAGAAAGATTTTGTAATACTTACAGCTGTCATTAAAATATTTTTTACATTTATTAATTACAGATGCCAGACTTTGAGCAGAAAAATATCTGAAAGATCAAACAATTCTAAATCTCTATTGTTATTTGCTGTGAAAAAAGGAACTGATGAATCTATATTGTGGAAAGGAACTGTGAGGATAGGATGTGTTTTGGTAAATTTCAATAGTTATTTAATAAAATTTTATTTTCTAGAATATTAATTGTATTTCTGGAATTTAGATTATAATATACTGTACTTCAGCTTTTTTTTTTAAATTTATAAGTCAAATTGATAATAATTTGGCTTATGAATTTAAAAAAAAACTGAAATATAGTTTAATTTCCAGAAGTTATATTTTATAGATATTACTTTGTAATATATTCTTTGATTCTGATATACTGTGCCATTAGTTTGTAGTCAAATTTTTATAAAAGTTTTTTTATTGAAAGAAAAATATTTAATAAATCATAGTAAACTTTTTAAAATAATGAATAAATTAGAAAAGAAATACAAATGCCATGGATGTGTTTGATCACTTTATTTCCATGCACTTTTGTACATGGCTATACAATAATGCACTTTGCACTTTTCTTTCAATGCTGCATAATAATGTCTTTAAGAATATACTATATTTTAAACATTGAAAAATAGTTTAAATTAAATGCTTGCTACCAGTGAAGTTCGTCTGAACTGATATGACTGTTGAACAGTATAGTAAAAATTTCTAACCATGATGCATCACTTAGTCCGTATGCAATAATTTTTGTTTTGGACAGCAAATTAAAACACTATTGATTCCAAAATGCACTTCTCTTTTAGAAAAATGAAAAAAAGGTTTAAAAAAAAAAAGTGTATCTTAGAATCAAGGAACTACAGTAATAAAGGTTACTTTATTTTTGAATTAATTTAGTAATTATCATTCATGCCTGTAACAGGACATTTTAAAATTAATACACTGAACTCCTGATTATATGTGTTAATTACTGCATGAGTATGCATGGAAAACACAGATAATCCAAAATAATCCTCTAAAGTATAAAGAAATTATTGAGAGATTTTAAATGAAATACAATATATATATATACAACTCAACTCAATTATGTGATGTGTTAATTTCATGAAGTGTGAGCCCCAAGTTTCATAAGCCAAAATGTATATATAAACACACAAAATGTAAATTTTTTTGTTTTCAAAAATATGTAGAAATTTAAACTTTACATTTCTATGTATAATTCTTACATTTTTTCTAAATTACTGTATTGTAATTTTAGGAATCAAATATCAAACTCAGCTTTTTAAATACTTAATGAACTATCAATACACCATCTGTTGCTGAGGAATGTTTATTAAACAAAATACAAATGTTTTCAGCCTAATACAATAGGCCATCTTCAGGTGTAACCGAATTTGAACACGTTTTCAAAAATTTAACATTTTTACATTTAAATTTAAAATGAAAATATTAGCTAAATTAAACAAATAAATAATAAAATAAATAAAAAGTGCATCCAAGTATTAAGGACAGGTGCAGACTAAGAATTTTTATATTTTAATTTTTCTTTTATGTAGAATTTCCATGCAGATGCTAGTCCAGGGGCGGCCAACAGTTTTTGCCCCCAGGCCGAATTGGAAAGAAAACTTTTTTCATGGGCTGAACCAGAGGCTGCCTTAGTAAGATTTTGAGGTGGTGCGAGATCTCATTGTGATGTCACCCCGTAGAGACTAAATTGTACATAGAGATTACAGATACATTTTTCACATTATCATGCAGNATGAAATAAGTATTAGAATATTTAGGTTTAAATCACTACAAAATACTGTGTTTATACAGATATTAGAAAGATTTTGTAATACTTACAGCTGTCATTAAAATATTTTTTACATTTATTAATTACAGATGCCAGACTTTGAGCAGAAAAATATCTGAAAGATCAAACAATTCTAAATCTCTATTGTTATTTGCTGTGAAAAAAGGAACTGATGAATCTATATTGTGGAAAGGAACTGTGAGGATAGGATGTGTTTTGGTAAATTTCAATAGTTATTTAATAAAATTTTATTTTCTAGAATATTAATTGTATTTCTGGAATTTAGATTATAATATACTGTACTTCAGCTTTTTTTTTTAAATTTATAAGTCAAATTGATAATAATTTGGCTTATGAATTTAAAAAAAAACTGAAATATAGTTTAATTTCCAGAAGTTATATTTTATAGATATTACTTTGTAATATATTCTTTGATTCTGATATACTGTGCCATTAGTTTGTAGTCAAATTTTTATAAAAGTTTTTTTATTGAAAGAAAAATATTTAATAAATCATAGTAAACTTTTTAAAATAATGAATAAATTAGAAAAGAAATACAAATGCCATGGATGTGTTTGATCACTTTATTTCCATGCACTTTTGTACATGGCTATACAATAATGCACTTTGCACTTTTCTTTCAATGCTGCATAATAATGTCTTTAAGAATATACTATATTTTAAACATTGAAAAATAGTTTAAATTAAATGCTTGCTACCAGTGAAGTTCGTCTGAACTGATATGACTGTTGAACAGTATAGTAAAAATTTCTAACCATGATGCATCACTTAGTCCGTATGCAATAATTTTTGTTTTGGACAGCAAATTAAAACACTATTGATTCCAAAATGCACTTCTCTTTTAGAAAAATGAAAAAAAGGTTTAAAAAAAAAAAGTGTATCTTAGAATCAAGGAACTACAGTAATAAAGGTTACTTTATTTTTGAATTAATTTAGTAATTATCATTCATGCCTGTAACAGGACATTTTAAAATTAATACACTGAACTCCTGATTATATGTGTTAATTACTGCATGAGTATGCATGGAAAACACAGATAATCCAAAATAATCCTCTAAAGTATAAAGAAATTATTGAGAGATTTTAAATGAAATACAATATATATATATACAACTCAACTCAATTATGTGATGTGTTAATTTCATGAAGTGTGAGCCCCAAGTTTCATAAGCCAAAATGTATATATAAACACACAAAATGTAAATTTTTTTGTTTTCAAAAATATGTAGAAATTTAAACTTTACATTTCTATGTATAATTCTTACATTTTTTCTAAATTACTGTATTGTAATTTTAGGAATCAAATATCAAACTCAGCTTTTTAAATACTTAATGAACTATCAATACACCATCTGTTGCTGAGGAATGTTTATTAAACAAAATACAAATGTTTTCAGCCTAATACAATAGGCCATCTTCAGGTGTAACCGAATTTGAACACGTTTTCAAAAATTTAACATTTTTACATTTAAATTTAAAATCTCTCCTTTAGAGAGTGTTGTTCCTGAGGTGTTAAAAAAAAACAAGATAGGAAAACATTTATTGTTTATTCTAATTTGTGAATATTTTTATATTTTATTATTGTATTGCCATTATATTTATTAAATTTTTACGGAGTTTACATGACGATATTTGTGTATAGCTGTAGTTGTTCCTTCCATGCAACTAACATCTTTTACATTTTATAATTAAATCAAGAATTAAAAAGAAATGCTTAAAATTACTTCATTAATGCTTTTATTTTTATTTGTTTTTAATGATATGTAATTTTAATAAAAAATAAAATTATGCAATCATTCATGAGAAAAAAAATTTGATTTCAGGGAATGAATTTTTTCTGTACTACTAGCCAAACAAGTTAATCTTAAAATAAAAATAATTTCATCATTTGCTTCCTCTAGTATAGATTTCAATCAACACAAGTTTACAAATAGGCAGTAATTGTTAATATGAAATCATTGTGTGGTTAAACAGAAGATAACAGTAAATGTGAACAGTAAAATCTGTGTTTATTGAATCAGTGAGATTGTATCAAAAAATGTAAACAAGTGATAACACGTTGAACTATATTGATTAGAATAAGTAAAGTTTTATAAGAATTTCAGTTATAGCTAGCTTAAAAATGTCTGTTTACTTCAGGATAATTTTCTGTAAACTATAAGCCTCATGCAACTGATAACAATTGTTTCTTATTGCTTGTAACAATTAGAACATTTAAAGCACTAGTTACAGGCATACCTCGACTTACGTCGTTCCCGATTATACGTCATATGTCAAAAAAGTATATGGAAAAATAAAAATCAAGTTTAAGTCATTTTATTCGACTTTACGTCTGTCCACCACAAATATTGAAGTCGTAATATCACTAGAAAAACGTTTATAGGACATAAAATCATATNAAGATTTTGAGGTGGTGCGAGATCTCATTGTGATGTCACCCCGTAGAGACTAAATTGTACATAGAGATTACAGATACATTTTTCACATTATCATGCATTATTAACATTCTAAGCTGTGCTGAAGACATTTGTAATGGAGTGTTAACTCTAATCGCACAGTTACTTGTTGATCCTTTCTTTTTCTTTTCTTTTTTTAGCTGTCAGATTAGAATTTTTCTTCAAGATACTCGGACTTAAGTAGCTAATATTGACAGATAAATCGCGGCCACATAAATTCATTAGACGGGCCGTATGTTGTCCATCCACATCCCTGGCATTAATACAACCATCCTTTAATTTACTTTTATAGATTTAAATTTTTTCTTTGTTCATTGCTAATGGGGAATGCATGGCCCAGAGGATAGTCACTTCATTCCATTTAACTACAGAGTCCTCTACTTGTGCCATACTGGACAAAACTATGTTGTAGTACTCTTTATTAATGTCATACTTGTACTCCTTAAATCTAATAGTTAAATTCCTTCCTGTGATCCCAATATAATCTTTCTTAATACTTAATTGCTGATTTTCAAATGGAATTTAATATAGTCGACCTCCTATAACACGGGTTCCTATAGTTCTGATTCCTATATCACAGCAAAAAAATTGCAACAGTATTCATACAAACATGCTAAAAAAACTTGTGTAATTCAGTAAAATGTCATTGCCAACTCGTGTCGCGACAGGATTGGTCGAATCTAGACCAATAGCGGATATTGTACGAACCATTGAGTTTAAATGAGCAGTGGACCTACTAAAAACCATTTATTATTTAACATCCTTAAAAATTATATTTATATTAATGATGTCTCCAAAGTTTGGTGAATTTTTCGCAAAAAAATAATTTATCAGGAAGCACGCGAGCGCCATCCAATGACAAGCTCCACGCTGAAAACAAGCTTAAGCAATGGCGTAGTCGAACAGTGCACGCTCGGTAAGTAATCCTACAATTTTTTGTTTATAGCATAGTTTATATGGATTATTCCCAAAAAATTATACGCATTTTGGAAATGTTGAGTCGAATTAGTCTAGAATCGATTAATTTTATGGAAGAAACCTTTCAAACAGTCATAGTCCATAAACTGCATATGTGCCATGCTGTGACTCGTAGAAAATGGATTCATAAAAAACAGAACGTATCTACAGTGTTATAGGGGGTTGACGGTATAATCCTGCTTTTTCTTCTTTTTTAAGTTTGTCTTTATCAGTTCTCAGAATACTATATAAATTAGGAGCTGTTTTGAAAACTATTTTCAAGTGTTTTTTGTCCAGCAGAAAGTTTATTGATAGTTCATAAAGTATAATTTTAGGGCTAATAAGATTCTTTTTTCATGTGTATTCTTTCAGTAAATTTCTAACATTTCACTTGTAAATTGAAGTCAATTTCCATGGACATTTTAGACTGTTTATTGGAACATCATCTGAGCTTGAAAACCTATTTCTTGAAAACTGATGATGTGTATATGACTTCCCATTCATTAAGCTGTCCATAGACAAGATGGACAAAATATTTTAATGATGCACAGATAATTGAAGTTTGGTGTAGTATATTTTAACAGAAAAAATTATATTTCTTGAGACTATATATACAAGATGAGTCAATTTCTTTCAGTCCCTTCACACACTGTTGAGGTAATAACAATTCCACAGCAGAGTCAACCTTTTATTGTAGGCTACTTATTTATTATCTTTGATTCTGATATACTGTGCCATTAGTTTGTAGTCAAATTTTTATAAAAGTTTTTTTATTGAAAGAAAAATATTTAATAAATCATAGTAAACTTTTTAAAATAATGAATAAATTAGAAAAGAAATACAAATGCCATGGATGTGTTTGATCACTTTATTTCCATGCACTTTTGTACATGGCTATACAATAATGCACTTTGCACTTTTCTTTCAATGCTGCATAATAATGTCTTTAAGAATATACTATATTTTAAACATTGAAAAATAGTTTAAATTAAATGCTTGCTACCAGTGAAGTTCGTCTGAACTGATATGACTGTTGAACAGTATAGTAAAAATTTCTAACCATGATGCATCACTTAGTCCGTATGCAATAATTTTTGTTTTGGACAGCAAATTAAAACACTATTGATTCCAAAATGCACTTCTCTTTTAGAAAAATGAAAAAAAGGTTTAAAAAAAAAAAGTGTATCTTAGAATCAAGGAACTACAGTAATAAAGGTTACTTTATTTTTGAATTAATTTAGTAATTATCATTCATGCCTGTAACAGGACATTTTAAAATTAATACACTGAACTCCTGATTATATGTGTTAATTACTGCATGAGTATGCATGGAAAACACAGATAATCCAAAATAATCCTCTAAAGTATAAAGAAATTATTGAGAGATTTTAAATGAAATACAATATATATATATACAACTCAACTCAATTATGTGATGTGTTAATTTCATGAAGTGTGAGCCCCAAGTTTCATAAGCCAAAATGTATATATAAACACACAAAATGTAAATTTTTTTGTTTTCAAAAATATGTAGAAATTTAAACTTTACATTTCTATGTATAATTCTTACATTTTTTCTAAATTACTGTATTGTAATTTTAGGAATCAAATATCAAACTCAGCTTTTTAAATACTTAATGAACTATCAATACACCATCTGTTGCTGAGGAATGTTTATTAAACAAAATACAAATGTTTTCAGCCTAATACAATAGGCCATCTTCAGGTGTAACCGAATTTGAACACGTTTTCAAAAATTTAACATTTTTACATTTAAATTTAAAATGAAAATATTAGCTAAATTAAACAAATAAATAATAAAATAAATAAAAAGTGCATCCAAGTATTAAGGACAGGTGCAGACTAAGAATTTTTATATTTTAATTTTTCTTTTATGTAGAATTTCCATGCAGATGCTAGTCCAGGGGCGGCCAACAGTTTTTGCCCCCAGGCCGAATTGGAAAGAAAACTTTTTTCATGGGCTGAACCAGAGGCTGCCTTAGTAAGATTTTGAGGTGGTGCGAGATCTCATTGTGATGTCACCCCGTAGAGACTAAATTGTACATAGAGATTACAGATACATTTTTCACATTATCATGCATTATTAACATTCTAAGCTGTGCTGAAGACATTTGTAATGGAGTGTTAACTCTAATCGCACAGTTACTTGTTGATCCTTTCTTTTTCTTTTCTTTTTTTAGCTGTCAGATTAGAATTTTTCTTCAAGATACTCGGACTTAAGTAGCTAATATTGACAGATAAATCGCGGCCACATAAATTCATTAGACGGGCCGTATGTTGTCCATCCACATCCCTGGCATTAATACAACCATCCTTTAATTTACTTTTATAGATTTAAATTTTTTCTTTGTTCATTGCTAATGGGGAATGCATGGCCCAGAGGATAGTCACTTCATTCCATTTAACTACAGAGTCCTCTACNGTTAAAATATGACATACGAATGATGAAATTGATATAAATAAAATATTTCATTTCATAGCATTGACATTATCCTGCAAGAATAGCAAATGAATTGGTATTGATGAAGTTTACTCAATTTATGTTCTTATTATTTCAAAGCTTTAATATAATTTATTAATGTAAGCTGCCAAAAAGCAAATAACAAAATTTTATCAAAATTCATCAGGCTATTAGAGAAAAACATGGAATGAGAACATAACTTAAATAATGTAATGTTTCAAGCAATTTTGAATTTATAAAACAAATGCTCCATGTCTAAAAAATTCTTATATTTTCTTAAGTGAATAAAGTACATTCAAGCTGCTTTGTTTAGAAATACTACTAAACCATAAATAAGCTAAATTGAATACTTAAAAAAATTTTGCAAATTTAAAATATGATAGTTCGATCCTGAAGAAGGTCTGTGAATCTGACCGAAAACGTTCGATAGGTGTAAAATAGACTGCATTTTAAAGGTATGGTGGAGTTTTTTAAATAGTAATGCAGTTAGAGATATAATCATGAATAAATTGCCTGGTGTAATCCGGTAGTTGTTTGGCTTATTAATAATATATTGGATTTCAAGATGTTTGTGTAGGTAACTGGTTATATATCTGCAAAGTAAACTGACTGTAAGTGGGACAAATCCAAAATGTCTTTAATGATAATATCTATACAAATGCACTTATAAGCAGGTACAGTATTGTAACTTGTTAGCAATACATTAAAAAAAAAGCTTGGGATGTTAAATTTGTGATTCATTGCTTACAAATTTTTGTCTGAAGCAATTGAAAATCCTGAAAATAGGAAAATTGCAAAAGATTTTCTTTTGACATAATTTTAATTAATGTATTAGAAACAAAAACTAATATAGGAATTGTGTTTTGAACACATTTTCTGCAAATATGTCAAATCTATGATTTTGAATAAAAATATCTGAAATAATTCAATATTATTTAATATAAATGCAATGAATAAGAAAAGCATCAATTAACAAATAAAAAAAGCATTAAATTTACTAAAATTATTTAAAAAATTAATATTTCTGCATACTATGTGCAGAAACAAGAATGGGTCAAAATGACCAAATTATGACCACCTGTGCTATAAAATAGAGTTCACAAGGGTTAATAAAATTAATTTTATTCACTGAGTGCCAAACTGAAGTCCCAGCATTTATTTGGATATAAATTTTACACTTTTATGCCTAAGATATCCAAAAGCTATTCACTGGCATGTGGCTCTAGTTGGTTAGCCGGCAGCACATGACCAGTTAATACAACATTTAAGATTATATAGTACAAAAATGTAAATTTAGATATATATATATATATATATATATCTTAATAATAATAATAGGTTCTGCTTAGCCCTGAACCCATTATCCAACATGTTAAACAATACATAATATCAGACATGAGAAAAACAACACAGTTTACACTGTCACATCTCATGTACATGAACAACATAAAACTTTATGCATCCACACAAAAACAAATTCATCAACTCCTACAAATAACACATTCATACATCAAGGGCATACAAATGGAGTTTGGTCTAGACCAGGGATGGCAAACCTTTGTGTTCGCGTGCCATATTGTAAGCATACTTAGCTTTAAATATGTTTATGCATGCCAAAGTTTCAGACTTTGAATAACAATATTTAAAGAAATTTAACAAATACACTTTAATTAGAATAAATGTGAAAAAGCTGATTGAAAAAAAGTTGATCAGGTGACAAACCAAAAGAATGATTGAAAAAGACAGAAATCGTATGATACATTACGTGCCAGATGATTTCTCCTTACATGCCATTTTGGGCATGCATGCCATAGGTTTGCCACCCCTGGCCTAGAAAATGCAAAACACTTCACATAGAAACAGGAGTCCAAGTGCAAAATCTTCTTTCTTCAGGAAATGTAGAACTTGCCCTCTTCCATGGATTCAATAATGTCTCCAAGTATTTAGGATTCCAACAGGCCAAACTAACAGAACATACACAAATAAAGCAAAGATTGATTAAAGAACACTGAAGTAGGTTAAACGTTATTCTCAGAACACAATTAAATGCAAAACACACAGTTAAAGCAATAAATACATATGTCATCCCAGTACTCTCATATTCTTTTGCAGTTATACATAGCACTCACAGATGTTGAGCAACTCTAAATGAAAACAAGAACAACACTTAAACATAAACAATATCATCCTAAATCTGCCATAGAAAGATTTACCCTTCCACGTAAAGATGGCAGATGTGGCAAGATTGACATAGTTAACCTTCACTACAAAGAAATACAGACACTGTGAGAGTTTTTCTACAAAAAACAAGAAACATCATAGTTACATAAACAGTAACTCTAGCAGACTCAAATAACACACCATTAAATTTACACTCAAAACATATGGACACCACACGACATATAAAAAGCATATATGCCATTAAACAATCATGTGTTCAAAAGGCACTCCATGGTAGGCATCCCTATGACCTGGTCCAGGATTTTTCTGACAAAACTGTGTCAAACATCTGGTTAGCTCAGGGATGCCTCTTTGGGAAGATGGAAGGATTCATGATTGCCATACAGGATCAGGTCATAAATACTAAAAACTACAGAGAAAACATACTCAAAGATACAACATTCACAAATGACACATGCAGAAAATGTCACATCATGCCAGAAACTATACAACACGCCACTTCTGGTTGCAAGCAGTTGGCACAGACAGATTATTTACATAGTCATAATCAAGTAGCAAATATAATACACCAAAAGCTTGCAAAGAAACAAATTATTAGACTTCCATGAACCATACTACAAATACATTCCACAGACAGTATTGGAAAACAACATGCACAAAATGTATTACAACAAAGCCATAATCACAGAATAAAACAATTTACCACAACAGACAAGACATCACACTCATAGACAAACACAATAAAATCACATACATTATAGACATAGCCATTCCAAACACTCACAATGTACAAAACACATGCACTGAAAAAATTAGCAAGTACACAGAACTCGCCCAGGAAATCAGGCATCTGTGGAGGATGGATAGGGNACTCATTGACAAACACAATAAAATCACATACATTATAGACATAGCCATTCCAAACACTCACAATGTACAAAACACATGCACTGAAAAAATTAGCAAGTACACAGAACTCACCCAGGAAATAAGGCATCTGTGGAGGATGGATAGGGTACTTATTGTACCTGTCGTTCTCGCCTCTACAGATGCCGTACCATACACTACACAAAAGCCTGGGCACATTACAATTGAATATAAATACATACAACACGCAGAAAGCCACTATATTGAATACATGTCATATTGTTAGGAAATTCCTGAATATAGACACACTTTTTTAATTTCTGTTTTGTTTTAGTTGCTATGCCGGACCAAACAGAAATTTAAAAAGTGTGTCATAGCACACAGCCACTGGTGTGAATTGAGTATAATTCACACCAGTGTATTATTAGTAATAATAATATGTTGGGTTTTAAATAAAAAAGTATTTAGGGTTTTGATTTCTAAGATTAATAATAATATAATAATAATAATCTAATAATCTTAGAAATCAAAACCCTAAATACTTTTTTATTCAAATGTATAAAAACATATCTTCTGATGCAAAAATGCATACATATGGTGTGGACATCATCTCAGCCTGTGTTAAAAAATACAAATACACAAAGATATGAGCCATCTGTTGATCACTGGTCAAAAGAAATCATTCACGCATATGTATTCTTGGAGGATGAACTGAACTCATATATCATATATGAGTTCAGTTCAGTTCAGTTCATTTTGTTCAAATAACTGAGTGGAATAATGAGAATTGTTTGAAATTAATAGATATTTATGAAAAATACCATGTATTATGGGATACCAAAAGATCAAATTACTATTGTGAAAGTTAATTAAGATGGACAGATTTTTGTGTTTTTTCTTTGCTGAATTAATTACTAGAAAAGCAACAGCTATAATTGCTTCCAACTTTTTCACCTGAACACATACACACTCATATTGCTTTGAAATGATTTGTATGTGTCAATAAAAATGTAGTCACAAAAAAGATCCAAGCAAATGGGTGTGTGTGAGCAAGCAACTTTTTTAAATCATTAATTTTCTGAAAGTAATTTCAAACTTATATCATCTTTTAAAGTGAAATATAAAAAATAAATATTTAATTTCAAAAATTATTGAAATATTTGGTAAAACTCTCCATCTTCACATTATTAGTGTCCTGAGAGATAAAAATGAATACTTTCATTATTAATTCTTTTGCCTCTATGTTCTTACTGTATTCAATTTTGATTATACAATTGTCTATATTGGACTTAATATACTAATAGGACTTATTATACTGGTGTTATTTCAGTTTTTGCAAATAGATAATGTCTTATTCAGAAAAAACAAAATTATTATTTTTCACTTGTACATACTGTTTGTGTGTTTTGGACCTTAAGGCCCTCCTCTTCATCAGGTTTATAACCAAATTTATAAAACCCAACAGTAATGTGTAAAATTTATTAATTAAATTACTTATAGATTCCTTGTTTTCTATTAACGTTACATCAATTATCCATAAAAGGATTTTTAACATTTTTTTATCTTTTAATTCTAAATAAGTATTTATTTTTATACAGGCAAATTCATCTAAAAGGTTTGTTAAAATTAACTTTACTCACCTATCCACCACTTTGTATTTTATCACTTTCTCCGATAAACTTTTTTCCCTTTAAATGCCTTTCTACCTGTTACCCCTTCTGGTGATCTCTTTTTCTAGGTTATTATTAATTTTATTATTTTGCCTTTTTATATAAATATGTTCAAATAACTTTCTTTTTGTTTATTTTTACAGTATTTAAATCGATCTCATGTCCTTCTTTATTACAATGTTCTGCTATGGCCAAATTTGCATAATTTCCTTTAATTGCTCTAATATGTTCTTTTTGTCTCATCTATGTATGTTTTACTTTGCTTACAACTACAATCAAAAGAATATATCATTCCTTTTTCTTTTGTTATTTCTATAATATTTATATTTTTTAAACAAATCATTTTTTTCTGGGAATATAATTTAATTTCATACATTTTTTATTCCTTGGTTTGCTGTTAATTATCTTATGTATCCATTTATCTAGTAATTGTTAAATAAAAATATTTTTATCTGTTGTATTTCCATTTGTTGGTTTTCTCTCTATCCTTGATTAATATATTCAAAATGTATATAGATAAAAAACTTCATAGTTAATGGCATGTTTGATTTATAGTTGAATATCTTAGATATATACATGCATAGGTTTAACATATTTTTTTATATTCTAGTTTATTTTATTCTTTTTCTATCATAATATCTAAATAATTAATACTATTTTGCTTTTTTGTTTCTATTTTAAACTGTATATTTGCTTATTTCAATATTAATTCTTTCTGTATTGTTAAATATAATAATACAGTCATATACATACTTATTATAAAATTGAATTCCTTTGATGAAAAAATAAGAAATATAAATCAGTATCATAAATATTTCTGCCAATCCCAGGCCTATATATGTTCCAATTGCTTCTATTTGAGTAATATTTTTCATTGCTATTATACATAAATTAATTATCCATTGTAGAGCTTTTGCTGTTGTAATGAATTTTTAATATCTTCTCTAGATATGAAAAATATGTCTTTAGTGATGTTTAAATACATTAATCTTATATTATTATTAATGGTTATATTTTCGTTTTCTAATCTGTTTAATAATTGATCAACATTTTTAAGGCTATATTTTGATATTTCTAATAAATTTAACTTATTTTTTAAAAAATTTTTCTAAATTATAGTATATATAATATTTGACATCTATTAAAGTTCTATACTTAACTGGTTCTTTGTGTTTTCACTTTAATATTAAATTTTGGTGTTTTGTCTTCATCTGTTATTATTTGCTGATTTTTCAATTTATTTAATTTTGTATCCGATAACTTTGTCAAATTTTTCCATTGGCCCCTTTCTTAATTGCTTGTATCTTCCTTCTTGTGTAACAATTCATTTATTACTTCTTTTTTCTTTTCAGTTTTCATTAATTATCACTTGTTTCATCTTTTCTAGTAAAAAATAACTTGGAATTGTTACAAGGAGATATGTTTTTACATTATTATACAGTTTATTCACTGTTAGAGGGGTGGTGCATTTGATAGGAAAAAGTTACAAAAATTTTTAAAGTTACAAGTATAAATAATACTCTTAATTTAATGTCCGTAATTACAATGCCAGATAATAACAAGGTTAATAATACAGAGAAATAATAATTTTATTGTTTGATATTATTCTGTAAAAGTTAAGTTAGATTTCTGTGGTCTTGATGAACTAATTATATAATTTCTATAAATCTTATATTATCTTTATTTATTCATTCTAGAACCAAGGAATGGACCATATTAAATTATTTGCTTATTATTAAGTGTATCACATAAACTTATTAAACCTTGACAATCATGTAACAAATGATTAAGCAAAAGTCTCTCAAACTTCAAACTTTTAGCCTTTTAACTTATGATACAAATAATAAATGATTATATCTAAGACTATAACTGTCCCACTGTTAGTATCAATTGAATCAGGAACAATAACACAGCAATTTTCAATTCAACCAAATATCTTGAAGTATTATTACTAATCCCTTGATACTTTTCAAATTATTAATAGCTTCCTGTTACAAGGATATTAAAAATTTTTGATAGAAAAATGATCAAATGCATCAATCATTGTTATGATGAATTCCGAGCAGCAGTCTAATAGAAATTCTAAAATTGTTAAATCAATGGTGGCATTCCACTGTGCTACAAACAGGTATATACAGCCAGATAATCAGATTTTTAGAAAAGCAAATGTTTTGAATTCAAGAGTAGAATCATTGTATCATGAATCAATTAAGTCAGAAATAAGTGTGCTAGAATCTCCCAGTAATAAGGTGAAAGAGTTATATATAGCCAGGCATCATAATTAATTTGTTGTTTCCACTTCCAAATATAAATACTTTCATAGATATTAATAATAGTATACAACTATCAGATCTTTCATATGAAGCATTGTATCAAGGATCTTTTTAATTGGAAAGCATAGCCCACCACTTAAACAGCCAGCTACCTGTATTTTACATGCCAATGCTGTTTCTATTATGAATTAAATGAAAGAATTTGCTTATACACAGTTAGATGTTAGCCATATCTCAATTATTCCAATGATATCTGAATTGAATTTTAATTATAGAAAATTAAGTAGAAGTATTTTAGTTTTGAATCCCTAACAATCCAACTTGCAGCTATTTCTGGCAAGGAGAAAGGAAGAAAAATCTCAACATTAACCAGTTTTCCCAATTCAACACAGTATGTCAGTCTATCTTGACCTAATATTAACATATCATTACATAATTTTACTTGATGGTTTTGTTTTCTAATATCATAAAAATAGGGAGTAATAGTTTATTTCTAAGTCTAGATGCCCTTGTCAGATTTGGGGAGATCTGCATATCTGACCAATCATTCAGTAAATTTTGCTGTTTCATTTTTATGAAATTTGTGAAAAAATTATCTCAGATCTGATTATTTTGTAGAGTTATCTTATCACTAAGTTTGTAAATTTAGTTAGTTGCATTATCTCCAGAATATTGTCATGTGATGCACTCCATATATTCAATACTGAAGTAATAAAGTTATATATTTCTAGTTTGAAAATGTTCCTTGAGGACAGATAATTATAAAGAATTATATTATTTTGGAGAAATTCATTAATTTGGACATCCATTTTATATTGCATAATTTCTTTTTCAGATTTTAAAGTCTCAATTTGCTGTTTTAGATTATTAATTTGTTCTTGCATATCTCTATATTGCTCTTTAGTTTCTCAAATACTCTCATGTATGAGATCCAAATCTTCCCTAATAGACATCATTTGGCTTAAAAGTTTTCCATTAGAGGAAAGAATCAAGTCAGAAATTTTGTTCCATAGAACTGCTGTTGGGATATCTGATGAACTATTTGGATTCGTTAAAGAAGTAAAGTAAGAATTATTTGGCTCACCTGGAGATATTTGAGGACTTTGAGGAGTAATCCCTGAAACAAATCAACATCAGCTGAAGTTGATTCCTGTGAATTTTTATCACCAAGCAAGTTATAGTCTGTTATAAGTTTAGAAGTGGTCGATGATGATAAATCTTTTCTACTACCATGTTTGGCACGATGTAATAGTGGTCTTCCTTTTTTGGTCAGTGAATGTTGCATTTCATTAATTATTATTGGAGCAAATATTTATTCAATAAAATAAATTAAACAAAAATCACCAACACTAATTCCTACAAATTCATCAAGTGAGCAACAAAAATCACTAATAGTCTCGACTACTGAACACACCCCCATTTTTTTTACATTATTTAATTGTCTTTTATAAGTTATTACCTTATCTAGTTTCTGATTTTTAATTATGTTTTGCATACCTAATCTTATTGTATCACTTTCTTCTTAAGAAATTTTCCATAATAGATGTTCTGTAAATACTGCAAAATCTTCTATTTTCATTATTGTTGGTCCATTAAAGTTTATTCCTAATTCTAAGTTCTTCTTATTGGAATGGGTATTTCAATATCTGTTGTGTTCACTATCAATTTTTTTCTCCATTCTTCTTTTTCTATAAGTGATGGATATCCCAGTTTTTTGCATTTATCTTCAGGATCCACTACCAGGATCTTCTTTTTCTCTCTTTTCTTTTTTCGTTTTTCTATTTGCAAAAACTGAAATAATATATTAACACCAGTATAATAAGTCCTACTAAGTCCAACATAGACAATGATATGACTAAAAATGAATACTTTCATTATTTTTAGATTTTTTTATGAATAGTTCTATAGATTCAAAATAAATTTTTATTAAATCAATCTTGCTCTTTGTCTCATTATGGTAAGAGAAAATATTTAACAGTTTATCAAAAGGAAAAAATAAAACTTTTTTTCATTTAATCAGAAGAATACTCTCAATATTTCATACAAAGTGGATAATCATCGGGCTATGGGAACATAGACCTGTTTTAAGTCCAACATAGTATACATAAATGAAAATGCACTACCCACCAGATGATGAAAGATAAGTTATATTAGAGATTTCTACAAAAGCATCATATCAAGACACACAGATAAGTCTTGCTACAGAATCCTATCTCATCTGTCCACTACCATTGGCTGCCTCATACTTACAAATCTGAAAAGACACTGTCCCCATGTGACACTACATTCCAGAGACTAGTTTAATCATAGACAGTTGGAGGTAAGTAACTACTCCACACCTTCCATGTATTCTGTCCAACCCACACAACTTATCTACAATTTTATGAAATTTGAAGCCACTTAGAATGCTCTAACATAGTGTTAGACTCATACATAACAGACAGCATCTTTGCCTAATGCATCCATTGAACTAAAAGTCTAGAAGTCCTTATAACAACTTCTCTGACTCTGGCTCTCTCATTTCAATTCTTTTTCACAACTTTACTGGCATATGTAGGTGACAAAGCATTAGATGAGGATTTTTGGCAGGCTTGCATTTACAGTAAGCCCATCACATTTATCAATCTGGACAGACGACAGTGCATCAATCACACCCATTCACAAATTAATGCATTTACTAGTTTCTTTACTTGTGGCCATATTCAATATAAATAAAAGGAGGGAGATATCAGTCATCCTAATCTTCATGGATGCCAGAATCCTCTCAGGAATTGGAACTGTGTTTAAGAACCTCCTCACAAAGTGATTTGGTCTGCTTGGTTTTCCAGGAATGTCTTTGTCATATTGTCTAACTTCCATGGCTTGCCCAGTCTCCAGATTTGTCACCCACTTAAATGTTTGCCTGCCCATACTCATCTTCACATAGCTTAAATGCTTGAGTTGGGTCACTCCCTCATCCTTAATCTTTCTGCTTCCAGTTCTCCAGGATGGCTATAATCATTCCATTAACTTTGTCACCTAGAATAGCTAGTGAAAAAGCTAAGAACTACTGCTATCTGTTCATTTACCAGGTGATCATTATTGGTTTGTGACCTGTTGTCACCTGGCTCAGCAGACCTGATTTTTTTAATCTCTACACATGCTCACCAGGCACTTACAGTTGTCCTTTCCATGTTTGCACTTGCTCATTTTATTCTTCTGGTTTTCTCTTGTTCTTTGTAAATTTTTTTTACACTATACACTTTTATTCTAATTTTTTCTTTGCAAATTAACATGCGTGTAGACTTTTGTGAGTCCAAGACAGATCTTTCAGGTTCCTAATTTGTCCATCTCAAGCCATTATCATGCCAAAACTAGTTCCCTTACCTGTCTGTCATGATTGAACACAGACTGCTGTGGATTGGTAGTATTGTCTTTAGCAATGAATCTCAGTTCTGTTTGGGAATGGACAACCATTAGTGAGCAACTAAATCCCATCTTTACTGTTGAGTGGCATATTGTTCCCAACTATTGGAGTGCTGATCTGGAGGCCATCTCCTATGACAATCCATCAGCCCTAGTAATGGTACAAGGGCACTGTGGTATAAATTCAGGAAATTCTGCACCTTTCATGATAGGGCTACAGCTCTTTCATTTCCAGTAAGATGATGGTCATCCACATATAAGCTAAGATTTCCCAGGAATGTCTTTAGGCAGGCCAATGTGACAGTCTCTGGATATGTCACCCATCAAGAATTTATGGTGGCAGGATGGTTCAGCTTTAGCCATTCCTCACGCTTCTAGATGGCTGAAGCTGAACCATCCTGCCACCATAAATTCTTGGAAAAGCTGTAGCCCTATCATGAAAGAAGCAGCAATTGCAGCATTATGAACAAATCTCTCACAGGATGGTATATATCACTGCATGCACTGTACTTAGGCAAGAGTAGACCTTACGAGGTACTAAAGATTTTTCTAAATTGTATCATTACTTTGCTATGGTATTGCTCCAAACATTATTACCATTGTCATTAATTGATTACAATAAGTTTCATTTGATTCTATGCCCCATTCTTGGTATGCAATTTTTTGATAATGAGTGTATTTTTAAAAATATCAAAACAAATTAACCACTTATCATCATAAACACAATACAAATTAAACTTAAGATTACAAATTCATTCTACCATTTTTATCAGAGGACCTCAATTAATGCAGTTTGGTTTAAAGAGAAGAATTTGAATCAACCTTGAATTTCATGTTTTTAGATAAATATAAAAGTGCTGTCCATTAATCACAATACAGTTTTTAAGCCAATGTTGATCCCATCTATCTCTTAATTGTATACATAATTGTGCAAAACAAAGGGAGGGAGTTTGCCAAAACTACAATAGTTAATAGACCTCCCTGAAATTGAAGGAATTACTTTTCTAACTGATAATAATCATATGAATGAACTAAGTAGACTTACAAGAAGAATTCCTTATACCACTAAAAAAATCCACATTGACAATACATTGATCCCTTCCCTCTTCACTGTGCACAATAATACACTTTTTGCAATCACCTTCCCCTTCAACTGTACACATAAAAACCATAGATTTTATCATCTCTCTAAGAGACACTCTTTTAAAATTGCTAAACACTATAATCACATGTGCAAAGAGAATTTATAATTAAAAGTTTAATGATTAAGTTTTATTTATAGTAAAAATATATTAATAAAGTAATATTATTGCATTTTAGCATTAATGCCGAGTTGTCTGATCCAATGGAATGTTGTATTTGTATGGAAAGGGATTCTGAAATAACATTACCTTGTGCTCATAGTTACTGTCTCGTTTGTATAGAACAATGGTTTGTATTATATTTAATTGTTTCAAAACATTCTTTTACTTTTATATCTTGTAATTAATATATATTGAAATATTTTACAGGAATGTTTCCAATAAAACATGTCCGATATGTCGCGAGAAACTGGAAAATACAGACGACTCTTGGGTTATGTCCGAAATACCAGATACAGAGATAGTTTCTGCTGAATTATTACAAACACTCATGGGAATGATTGAAAAAATAACATGAGAAAAGTTCTAAACTGAATTACTTCAAATTACTTATCATTGTGTATTATAAATAATGATTTTTTTCATAGGTAACAATCAAATAAAGATTTAAGTTTAGAACACATTTATTTATGTAATCTAAAATATTAAGATATTAGTTATGTTAAATGATTGTAATTTTAATGGTGCATGAAATCAGTGTATATTCAGCTCATTTTTTAAGAAAATTTTTGGTATTATGAAGATATTTTCCCCAAATTAATCTGCAAAGTTATATAAAGTAAAATTGTTAGTTTAGTTTAAGAGTGAACATAAATATCAGCACCTATTTAATGTTTTGTGTAATATGAAGGAAGTAATGTTATCAATTCAGAAAATATTCTGTAGCACATAAATTCTTATATTGTGTATTTTTCCTCCATATGATTACCCCATTAATGGCTAGATCATAATGTAAATGTTACATTAATAGTTACAAGTCAACACAGTAATTTAAAATAAGAATCTCTCTAATAAAACTCATTATTTTAATTGGAATCTATAAAAATATGTCTGAAACTGTAGCATTTCCATTATGACAACTTTTTATGTTATCAAAATTTTTAAAACTGGGTCCAATATTAAAAGCTTTTCTTGTAATAATTAGTAAGAAACATTTTCAATAGAAACTTTTATCTGATTTGATTCCTTGACATTTAAATCTATTTTAAATGAACTGGAAATCATTTGATCCATTTCGATCAGACATTATAAGAGAATGAAATACAGTGGGTAATCGATTAACGAACAAATCGGATAACAAACACTTTCACGAAAGATTTTTTATGATCGGACAACGAACACTTCACTGAAAAAACATAAGAAGAAGTGACGTAAAATGACAAATGTTGATCGGTCTTCCTTTGTCTTCAGGCAACAATTCGAAACTTTTCGAAGTGCGGGAGATGTCGACATCAACATTCTACCCAGTATATACTGATCGAATAGTATTCCCCTGAACTCCGAAACTTTCCTTTGTAATTCCAGCCTTTTATATTTCTGACAGAAACAATTCTTTTACGTTTTCTNTTAGAAGAATTTCTATAAAATGTTGCTAATATAAAAAGTTTTTAAGGGATTCAACTTCCAACCAAACACAGGTAAACAATAGTTTTATACATCACATGCTACCTAATGACTGCTCAAGAAAGAAATAAGCAAAATTAGAATTTTGTCATTGTATTGTAATATTTTTCATTTTATCATTACACAGAAACCACTAAAGTTATGTCTTAACAAACTTATTGAAATATGTCAATTTTAGTCCTTATGGCACTTAAATGCATCAGAGTGAACTTTTATCTCATAAAATTACTGAAGTAAAAACGTTATCAGCCAAATTGAGTTAAATCAAACATGTAAAATATTCCAAATTAATTGGATTATGGAAAACTTATACTTTAAGTCAAAGGCCTCCCACAATCAAGCAAGATCTTTATATATCACTGTCTTATTTCTAAACTCCAGAAAATAATTGACGGCCATCCCAAGAAAAATCTCCAAATTTTGACATTAAACAATTAATTTCCTTTAAAACTGACGTTACAGAGTTGTTGTCAGATGTTTTCGGGTTGAGTCAGTAAAATTCCATCTCTGGCAACCCCAAACTTAAATTTTACTATTGGTAAAAATGTGAAGTGTAGATACTAATTAAAAAGTATTTTAAAAAAATTTCTAAGAAAACATTGATAAATTTAGATAAACATAATTTTTTTCCAAAATTCATATTTTAAGATTCTACTATATACTTGAGTTTAGTCAACTGTCAGTAGGAAATTAACTATTCTCATAGCAGCTGGAGCGGGAGAATCTATTTAACAGACCAATTTATTACATCATTCATCAAATCGTTAATATATATAAATTTGACATATATACAGGATTCTTAGGAAAATTCTTACAACCCCCTATAACTTTTAAACCATCTGTTGTAACACCACGGAAATAATTGGCACCTACAGAAAAGTGACCACACACAGTCCATTGAATGTGATTGTAGCACCCCAACTGGCAAAGGAAAACTAAAAAAGTCCAATTACGTAATAGAAGAGCATTGTTTAATTAGTATAAAAAAAAGAATACTCGATTCAGCAGAAACACATACAGGAAAGAGTAGAAAAGACTAAGAAATGCAGAAAACAATAAAGACATAATACAAATTTTGTGCAGCACAGTTGCAAATAACCTGCCAAGTCTACTGTGCCCATTGTTCAAACTGTGCACCATCAGAAATGATACACTTCTGGGGACACAACCCACATCTTGAACAGCATGCAATATTGCAGAGGTTACAGGCTTTGACAATATGTTCCTTTAAATCTGCCATGGTGAAAGGTTCTGTAGTATTAACAATAGAAAACTAAACATTAAAAATTCCATTGTTTTTTAAGTATTACAAAATGGATTGTTTTGCCTGTCTCTCTTAATTTTCTTTAGTTCTGTATTTTGCCACTAGGGCACTAAAATCATGTTTGGCATAAAGTGGCTAGATATATAGTGGCCATGCAATATACTTCCACCATATTCCTTCCATTCCAGATTTCTGTGAATTATGTTCTAATAGAAAGTTTTTTGATTTTCAAAGCCAAAAATTGAATTCTTATATTTATTAAGGATTAAATTTTTAAATAAAAACAAAATTTAAGGCAAGATTGTTTACAAATAAAGCAAATTAAAATTCTTAATATTTCTCAAAAAAATTAAATAATATATGTAGGCTGTTTTTTTTTTACCTCTGATAGTCCATAAAAAAAAAAGACAAGTGTAAATAACAAAATGAATTTATTACCAAAAGTTAGCTACAAACCTGGTTACTTTTCAACATAATCACTGTGAAGATTGGGGCATTTGTCATATCTGTGGGCAAGCTTTTCCATCCCCTCTTCATAGAATGTTGCCGTCAATGATTTGAGATGGGTTGTAACGCTGTTTTGAAGATTATTATTAGTCTCAAACCTCTGCCCTCCTAGTCACTTTCTGTTCAGGAAAGAGGTGGAAGTTGCTCGGCACTAAATCAGGGCTATACGCCCAGCGTATAGCCCCGATTTAGTGCCGAGAAACTTAAAGGTGGTGAATACTTCCACCCAGCTTGGAACTTTAAATGTGTGAAGATTTCCACCTCTTTCCTGAACTGAAAACATGGCTAGGAGGGCATAGGTTTGAGACTAATGATGATCTTCAAAACAACATCGTTAAGGCCATCTCAAGTCACTGGCGGCAACATTCTATGAAGAGGGGATGGAAAGTTTGTCCACAGATATCACAAATGCCTCAATCTTCACAGTGATTATGTCAAAAAGTAACCAGTGTTGTAGCTAACTTTTAGTAATAAATTCATTTTGTTATTTGCACTTGTCTTTTTTCTATGGACCATCAGAGGTTAAAAAAAAAAAACAGTATATGTATTTTAAATAAGCATTATTACAGTTACATACATGTAAAATATTCCTTGCATTTTATGTCACATCAGAAAAATTGTTAAAAATAGTAAAGTATCATATTAAACATCGATAATGTTATAAAAAGATAAGTAGCAAATCTATAACAAAGTTTACTTAAACTTTGCATAGGAAGCAATAGATTTGCTACTAAAGACATTAAAAATGAATTCTAAAAAGCTTAAAAATCAAATAAGTATAAAATTATTTAACTTTTAGATTAAGTTATGCACATTGGACCACTGATGAACAAATTTTGAGTTGTTTATATTTGGCCACCTTATTTTTTAAAAAAATTTTATAGTATGTATTCCATAAAAGCATTAGAGTTGTCGAGAAGAAGACCATATGGTCGAAATGCATTTTGGCTTACTAGTAATAGTGTGTGGCGACAAATTAGTAACAAATGTGCAATTAGTCTGTTTTTTTGGGTCTCGTAACCCGAGTATTATAGTATAATTAGAATACAAACAAAAAAGCTAATTATTATTATTATTATTAATCCCATTTAGAATATTCTTAATTCATAAATAATGAATACATTTACTAAGATAAATTAAACTGTAGTTTCAATAACTTTTTGTCATTAATTAATGCACAAAATAAGTTAGAGAATGACTTTCAACACACACAAGCAGGTAAGCGCGCAATATGAAACTGGAAGAAATATGATGATTGGCTGCATCATATTTCTTCCAGTTAGTATAGGGGATATACAGACTTTCCTAAGAACCCTGTATATAATCCAGTATTGTATAAAATAATGAAATTCTTAATAATAATTTTTGCATTTTATACTTTAGATGAAAAGTTCAAAATAAATTTGCAGCTAAAAATTAAAATATACACAAATGTAGCCTGTAATAGTTTGAAACATTTAAATAAAAATATGATGCTGGAATAACAATAGGAAATTGAATTATGTAATACATGGCTAATCTCGTATGAAGCATATGGTAATTTAACTGAATAATTGATTTTTTGGTTTGAGAGTGATTATTTTTTGTTGTAAACAGCTTATGGATTTTCTTTTGATTTGCTAACAACAGAATTTATATCTGAAAATATTACTTTTCCTTTATAAAGTCAGGTAACTGAAAGTAATGTTAATATTATTCTAGTTTTTTATTGAAAAATTTCAATATTAGAGGTGAAATAAAGTCTCATATCTGGGAAATGACAAACATTATTGATTTCAATTATACAATTCATTAGATATATGTAAATAATAAATAAATATCAGATTGCTATCTTTACACAATAACTTGAGGCCACTATTAACAGAATTATAAAATTATAAATTGTTCTTCAAGTATTTACTAATTCAAAAAACTGGTTTTATGAAATTAAAACACACACACACACCCCCAAAACCAGTAAAAGGAATAAAAATATTTACTGATACAAATGATGTTTTTGTCCATTTCTTATTATCATCAGGTATATCATAAGGCATATCAAACAATGTTATCAAAGTAATCAAACACATTTAAATGTAAAGATTTGTAGTAGTACATTTAAGTATAAAGATTTGAAAGAATTATTTTAAATTTACACATTTAAATGTGTTTGATTGCTAATGAAATTCTGTTTGGGTATTTACATAAGGTTTTCCGATGGTGAGGTCTACCACATCTTTGTGCGATGAAGACTACCTATCTAAGTCAAAGCTAAGGTTGCTTGCCATTCTTATGTTTTAGGATGGACCGTATGAGGATAGTGATGGCAGAGACATAGTTTGACAATCAAACTTTGTGTTTATTGAGATGACATTGAGATTCTTACAATTAATCAGGTGTTGTCTTCAGATACAGAGATGGAGGATGATATCCTTCAACAGTGGTCAGTGAGGAACCTCTTTCGGTGATAGGCATCGGATGGAGGATGGTGTGGGAGTTTTCTTGGCAGGTCCCTTCTATAGTGTTCAGTGTTCATCACGGGTAGATGAGTCTCCTGGGTGGGAGAAGGAAATTTCTTTGGTGTTCATACCCAACTTGGTGATAAGGTACAAATCAGTGTTGCTTCAGGCTAGGACAGGACATGGTGTGAAAGGACCCCATGTTCTTGAGAATATAGCTTTTTATACAATCTGTCCCCAACTTCTGAGTTCAGATTGGCTGCAATCCACTGCTGCTCCCACTCTTATTGGTTCCTGACCTGTTGTTGGGGTCTGAATTCAGGTTGCAGAGATGATGACCACTCCCTTCTACCCCGATGAAGATCCACTCTCCCCACTGGGTTCGGTTACATTTCCTTGAATGATCACCTGTAAATTAGAAAAAATGGTGTTACTTTTCCCTTTCAGAGGATGTGGCTGTGTCAGGAAGGTCCCTAGCTACACCTTCCTCTGAGAAATTACTTACTTTTTCAATTTTGACCAGCTGTTATGTAACAAGCAAAGATTTACATTGATGTCACTTCCCTTCTCGTGTGAACATCATAAGGGAAATGTGACAAATAAGTTTTAAAACACCAAATTCATTTCCACAGACTTCAGGCAAATGATATATCACCCAAATATTGATATTAGTTTGGCAGTTACATCCCCTGCACCATTGGGTGAGGTCTAGGCTTCAGCTGACATACCTGATGATGCTCATTAGAAACAGATAAAAATATTTACTGATGTGAATGTTTTCATTTCTTTTACTAGTTTTGGGTACATTGTTGAAATATTTGAAGAATAGTGAAAACATGCATTCACATTTTATATTAATCATTTTTGATAAACAGAAAAAAAAAACAGTATTGATATTTGAAAAAAATTAATTTAAGCAGAGCAGTATTGATATTTTAAACAGTTTTTCATTAGAAATATTTTACAATATCCCTTCTCTAGTGAAAAAATTTGATGAATGACTTTTATAAAGCATCAACCAGATGGCCATGCAGTAAGATGTCAATCTACTGTTATGGATATCATAATTTATAGATAAGATGCAAATTGGGAATAATACCCAATGTATCTTGTTCATAATTTCACTCAAATGAATGGAACCATGATATAATTTTAAATGAATATGCTGTATTCCTTAGTATCATAATGCTTTGACCATTAATTCATAATCAGAATATGTAGTTCACCAACTACATCAAAAAGCATTCTTCATAGAATAAGATATCCCATCTAGATGAGGATATTGCTATTGGCTCCATATTTTTGTTGGACCAAATATAAAATCATAAATGCAAGACCTACTCTGAATTTAAGGTGCTGAGAGCGAGCATTATTTGATGGCCCTTGCCAAAGCGCCAGTTACGCCCCAGCTCGGACAAAATAGTTTGAAATAAGTCACAGAAATAAAAATAATGGCCAAATTTAAGTAAAATTCCAAGGATTTCTTTTGTAAAATACTTGTTGCAATGATTTTGAATATATAATTTTAAAATATATATATATATTATTCTGAATTATTATCTGCATGGCATTATTTCCTTCTCTTACATTAAACTGTTAACCATTTTCATTGCACTTAATGTCTACTATATTATTATTAAAATAGTTTTTCGGTTTACTTATTAATTAATATATATGACTGCTTTCAGAGTATTCATTGCAAAGAAGTTGATGTCAGCAAAGAAACTCTGATCGTAATTTACTTGTTGTGATATCTTCACATTTACTCTGAATATTTTTCAAAATATGACTTCTACTTTAATAATCTTGGATATAAATTTAGTTTTTAAATTTTCTTATACTGATATTGATACAGTATAGCCTGACATAAGCAGCATTAGTTTTTCAATGACGGACTATTAAATGATCCATCATCAAATTCGATGATAACATATAGAATAGAAATTTATTTTGTTAGTATTAAATTCAAAACTAGTTATATCAGTATTATCAAAAATATGTGTATAAAAATGAAAATTTTAATGTAAAGCCTATATACATAATATGCATATTGTAAGAATTATTAGATTGACAGCTACAATTCAATTGTAAATAAATTATATAAAGAAAAAAATTACAGCTTTAATAAAGAATTATTTATATTGTTGAATACTTTTACATAATATTTTAAATCTGTTGTTGAAATGTTTCATTTTTCCAATAAAATGACTATTCTTAAATCTATTATTTTTTTTTGTGACTGACTTTGCAATCCGACAACCATTACAACAATCTTGAAATGAGGACGCCCCATAACTGGCTCCACACCCAGAATCGAGCTTGAAATCCCAAAAAAAATTCTAACCACGGGAATTACAATAATACACTGTGGTAAATCTTTACTTTTGGAAGTGTTGTAACTTATATTAAGCTGTTTCAGAGTGTTAGCAAAATACCTAGTGGCAGAGGATGTGAAAAAATAATATGACTTACAGAAAGCAAAGGTCATCAACACTTAACAATTCACTATTGTGCTTTGAGGAATCTAGACAGATAAACAGAATTGTCTGTTTTTCAAATTTTTTGAAACTTTGTAGTTTCAATACAATGAACATCAGTGACTATAGAGCAGTCTTCTTTCGCTGCAACAGCTCTTCAGAAGACTTAATGGCATCATAAAACAGAAAATTTTTCGATTACATCCTAATAAGTAAAGATCTAAACCGGCTTTAAGGGCTTCCAATTGTCAGCTTGAAAGATAAAAACCAGGGCTGTGGAGTCGGAGTCGTGGAGTTTTGGTGTTTTAACCGGAGTCGGAGTCGGATGGTAAGGAAGAGTCGGAGTCGGTAGATTTTTACGCCCTAGACACCACAGCCCTAGCAGGGCTGTGGAGTCGGAGTCGTGGAGTTTTGGTGTTTTAGCCGGAATCGGAGTCGGAGTCAGATTGGTAAGGAAAAGTCGGAGTCGGAGTTGGTAGATTTTTACGCGACTCCACAGCCCTGATAAAAACAGATGTGAAGGCTTCAGAGAAGCATATAACTAGTTTTTCTAATCTAGCATGCATAGGAATTAATGTAACCACTCTAGTTTTTTAAAACTAAACATCTACAGATATTTCCAAATATTTTCTTATATATTTTAATATGTTTGAATAAATTAAAACTAAAATGTTGTCATATAAACATAAAAATTAGCATCAATTAGGCAATTAAACATTAGTGTCAAGAAATTCAATTCTATCAGGTAATACCTGTTTGATTTTTCAATATCTGATGATGGAAAAACGATTACTTATCTATACTAATATTATAAAGAGGTAATGTTTGTAAGTAGGTTTGGATGTAGCGGGTAATCTCCGAAACTACTCATCCGATTTCAAAAATTCTTTCACCAATACAGTATTTAGAATGGAACTTCAGGGTGGACATAGGCTGTATATTATTCCGTTAAACATTCATATAAATTAAAAGATCATCTAGGGTTAAGGCTTTTATGTCCAACGGATGTCGCTATGAGTACGACGCCCTAAGTTTGCTTTTCTGTGAGGCATTATGCTTTTCTGTGAAAATGATCTAAAGCAGATCATCTTCTATCTATCTATATAAATAAAAATGCAATGTTCGTTTGTTCCTACCGATTCCTTTTAAATTTTGACACAACATTTGCATTCGAATACGCACGTGTTTTTATATCATATACGTGTCGAAATTTCCCGCACTGGGGGGAGATGGACAGGATTAAGGCTTACAGTAAAGAACTCTGCTTCTATTTATACTATTTAAGATGCGGGTTTTTGCGTTTTTGATTGCGTTTTAATAGGGTACGTCAACAGAATGTACACTAAGAAGGAATTTTT
>NW_019385585.1:65248-82025 GCF_000671375.1 Centruroides sculpturatus
AATGTATTACTTGGCTTTAATTTGAGTATGTTTTTCGCGTTGGAACGAATTATTTGGTTTTACATGTAATCGTATGGGAAAAGATGATCCACCTTACGACAGTTTCATGATACGATCTCAGTTTCGGAACGGATTAATTTCGTATCCTGAGGTACCACTGTACTACTGGCAGTGAAATCCTGGGCAAATATAATGAAAATTAATTATATATATATACATATATATAATTACTTGAAAATGAAAATGTGAAATACAAATGCCAAGACTGTTATAGGAGTACAAAGACATTTCTATTAATGCTGTAACCATTGAGTAAATCACATGTTTTCTAGCACCACATCTCTTAAAACAAATGTTTTTGACCTCTTTTAGGGGCCTTCCTCAGGTTTTAAATGGATATAATCTGAACATTTAAACCGAGAATTCCAACAATACAATTATATCCATTTAAAACCTATTAGTCACAAAGCCTGGGACAAGCCTCTAAAAGAGGTCAAAAATGTTTTTTTATAAAGAAATATGGTGCTGGAAAAGGTGTGAAAGGCATGGTTTACTCTACTTTAAGAGTCAATGCTTTTTATGTAAAAGCATTAGCAATAATCTTGGCATTTGTGTTTCTCCTAATATTTCATGGAGTCGACAGACTGAAACTTAGAAGAATTTCTATAAAATGTTGCTAATATAAAAAGTTTTTAAGGGATTCAACTTCCAACCAAACACAGGTAAACAATAGTTTTATACATCACATGCTACCTAATGACTGCTCAAGAAAGAAATAAGCAAAATTAGAATTTTGTCATTGTATTGTAATATTTTTCATTTTATCATTACACAGAAACCACTAAAGTTATGTCTTAACAAACTTATTGAAATATGTCAATTTTAGTCCTTATGGCACTTAAATGCATCAGAGTGAACTTTTATCTCATAAAATTACTGAAGTAAAAACGTTATCAGCCAAATTGAGTTAAATCAAACATGTAAAATATTCCAAATTAATTGGATTATGGAAAACTTATACTTTAAGTCAAAGGCCTCCCACAATCAAGCAAGATCTTTATATATCACTGTCTTATTTCTAAACTCCAGAAAATAATTGACGGCCATCCCAAGAAAAATCTCCAAATTTTGACATTAAACAATTAATTTCCTTTAAAACTGACGTTACAGAGTTGTTGTCAGATGTTTTCGGGTTGAGTCAGTAAAATTCCATCTCTGGCAACCCCAAACTTAAATTTTACTATTGGTAAAAATGTGAAGTGTAGATACTAATTAAAAAGTATTTTAAAAAAATTTCTAAGAAAACATTGATAAATTTAGATAAACATAATTTTTTTCCAAAATTCATATTTTAAGATTCTACTATATACTTGAGTTTAGTCAACTGTCAGTAGGAAATTAACTATTCTCATAGCAGCTGGAGCGGGAGAATCTATTTAACAGACCAATTTATTACATCATTCATCAAATCGTTATTTTTTTTGTGTTTTTCTGTATTTTTAATGATTTTTGATAATTAATAAAAGTAGAAGTATTTTNCATTCTAGAACCAAGGAATGGACCATATTAAATTATTTGCTTATTATTAAGTGTATCACATAAACTTATTAAACCTTGACAATCATGTAACAAATGATTAAGCAAAAGTCTCTCAAACTTCAAACTTTTAGCCTTTTAACTTATGATACAAATAATAAATGATTATATCTAAGACTATAACTGTCCCACTGTTAGTATCAATTGAATCAGGAACAATAACACAGCAATTTTCAATTCAACCAAATATCTTGAAGTATTATTACTAATCCCTTGATACTTTTCAAATTATTAATAGCTTCCTGTTACAAGGATATTAAAAATTTTTGATAGAAAAATGATCAAATGCATCAATCATTGTTATGATGAATTCCGAGCAGCAGTCTAATAGAAATTCTAAAATTGTTAAATCAATGGTGGCATTCCACTGTGCTACAAACAGGTATATACAGCCAGATAATCAGATTTTTAGAAAAGCAAATGTTTTGAATTCAAGAGTAGAATCATTGTATCATGAATCAATTAAGTCAGAAATAAGTGTGCTAGAATCTCCCAGTAATAAGGTGAAAGAGTTATATATAGCCAGGCATCATAATTAATTTGTTGTTTCCACTTCCAAATATAAATACTTTCATAGATATTAATAATAGTATACAACTATCAGATCTTTCATATGAAGCATTGTATCAAGGATCTTTTTAATTGAAAAGCATAGCCCACCACTTAAACAGCCAGCTACCTGTATTTTACATGCCAATGCTGTTTCTATTATGAATTAAATGAAAGAATTTGCTTATACACAGTTAGATGTTAGCCATATCTCAATTATTCCAATGATATCTGAATTGAATTTTAATTATAGAAAATTAAGTAGAAGTATTTTAGTTTTGAATCCCTAACAATCCAACTTGCAGCTATTTCTGGCAAGGAGAAAGGAAGAAAAATCTCAACATTAACCAGTTTTCCCAATTCAACACAGTATGTCAGTCTATCTTGACCTAATATTAACATATCATTACATAATTTTACTTGATGGTTTTGTTTTCTAATATCATAAAAATAGGGAGTAATAGTTTATTTCTAAGTCTAGATGCCCTTGTCAGATTTGGGGAGATCTGCATATCTGACCAATCATTCAGTAAATTTTGCTGTTTCATTTTTATGAAATTTGTGAAAAAATTATCTCAGATCTGATTATTTTGTAGAGTTATCTTATCACTAAGTTTGTAAATTTAGTTAGTTGCATTATCTCCAGAATATTGTCATGTGATGCACTCCATATATTCAATACTGAAGTAATAAAGTTATATATTTCTAGTTTGAAAATGTTCCTTGAGGACAGATAATTATAAAGAATTATATTATTTCGAAGAAATTCATTAATTAGGACATCCATTTTATATTGCATAATTTCTTTTTCAGATTTTAAAGTCTCAATTTGCTGTTTTAGATTATTAATTTGTTCTTGCATATCTCTATATTGCTCTTTAGTTTCTCAAATACTCTCATGTATGAGATCCAAATCTTCCCTAATAGACATCATTTGGCTTAAAAGTTTTCCATTAGAGGAAAGAATCAAGTCAGAAATTTTGTTCCATAGAACTGCTGTTGGGATATCTGATGAACTATTTGGATTCGTTAAAGAAGTAAAGTAAGAATTATTTGGCTCACCTGGAGATATTTGAGGACTTTGAGGAGTAATCCCTGAAACAAATCAACATCAGCTGAAGTTGATTCCTGTGAATTTTTATCACCAAGCAAGTTATAGTCTGTTATAAGTTTAGAAGTGGTCGATGATGATAAATCTTTTCTACTACCATGTTTGGCACGATGTAATAGTGGTCTTCCTTTTTTGGTCAGTGAATGTTGCATTTCATTAATTATTATTGGAGCAAATATTTATTCAATAAAATAAATTAAACAAAAATCACCAACACTAATTCCTACAAATTCATCAAGTGAGCAACAAAAATCACTAATAGTCTCGACTACTGAACACACCCCCATTTTTTTTACATTATTTAATTGTCTTTTATAAGTTATTACCTTATCTAGTTTCTGATTTTTAATTATGTTTTGCATACCTAATCTTATTGTATCACTTTCTTCTTAAGAAATTTTCCATAATAGATGTTCTGTAAATACTGCAAAATCTTCTATTTTCATTATTGTTGGTCCATTAAAGTTTATTCCTAATTCTAAGTTCTTCTTATTGGAATGGGTATTTCAATATCTGTTGTGTTCACTATCAATTTTTTTCTCCATTCTTCTTTTTCTATAAGTGATGGATATCCCAGTTTTTTGCATTTATCTTCAGGATCCACTACCAGGATCTTCTTTTTCTCTCTTTTCTTTTTTCGTTTTTCTATTTGCAAAAACTGAAATAATATATTAACACCAGTATAATAAGTCCTACTAAGTCCAACATAGACAATGATATGACTAAAAATGAATACTTTCATTATTTTTAGATTTTTTTATGAATAGTTCTATAGATTCAAAATAAATTTTTATTAAATCAATCTTGCTCTTTGTCTCATTATGGTAAGAGAAAATATTTAACAGTTTATCAAAAGGAAAAAATAAAACTTTTTTTCATTTAATCAGAAGAATACTCTCAATATTTCATACAAAGTGGATAATCATCGGGCTATGGGAACATAGACCTGTTTTAAGTCCAACATAGTATACATAAATGAAAATGCACTACCCACCAGATGATGAAAGATAAGTTATATTAGAGATTTCTACAAAAGCATCATATCAAGACACACAGATAAGTCTTGCTACAGAATCCTATCTCATCTGTCCACTACCATTGGCTGCCTCATACTTACAAATCTGAAAAGACACTGTCCCCATGTGACACTACATTCCAGAGACTAGTTTAATCATAGACAGTTGGAGGTAAGTAACTACTCCACACCTTCCATGTATTCTGTCCAACCCACACAACTTATCTACAATTTTATGAAATTTGAAGCCACTTAGAATGCTCTAACATAGTGTTAGACTCATACATAACAGACAGCATCTTTGCCTAATGCATCCATTGAACTAAAAGTCTAGAAGTCCTTATAACAACTTCTCTGACTCTGGCTCTCTCATTTCAATTCTTTTTCACAACTTTACTGGCATATGTAGGTGACAAAGCATTAGATGAGGATTTTTGGCAGGCTTGCATTTACAGTAAGCCCATCACATTTATCAATCTGGACAGACGACAGTGCATCAATCACACCCATTCACAAATTAATGCATTTACTAGTTTCTTTACTTGTGGCCATATTCAATATAAATAAAAGGAGGGAGATATCAGTCATCCTAATCTTCATGGATGCCAGAATCCTCTCAGGAATTGGAACTGTGTTTAAGAACCTCCTCACAAAGTGATTTGGTCTGCTTGGTTTTCCAGGAATGTCTTTGTCATATTGTCTAACTTCCATGGCTTGCCCAGTCTCCAGATTTGTCACCCACTTAAATGTTTGCCTGCCCATACTCATCTTCACATAGCTTAAATGCTTGAGTTGGGTCACTCCCTCATCCTTAATCTTTCTGCTTCCAGTTCTCCAGGATGGCTATAATCATTCCATTAACTTTGTCACCTAGAATAGCTAGTGAAAAAGCTAAGAACTACTGCTATCTGTTCATTTACCAGGTGATCATTATTGGTTTGTGACCTGTTGTCACCTGGCTCAGCAGACCTGATTTTTTTAATCTCTACACATGCTCACCAGGCACTTACAGTTGTCCTTTCCATGTTTGCACTTGCTCATTTTATTCTTCTGGTTTTCTCTTGTTCTTTGTAAATTTTTTTTACACTATACACTTTTATTCTAATTTTTTCTTTGCAAATTAACATGCGTGTAGACTTTTGTGAGTCCAAGACAGATCTTTCAGGTTCCTAATTTGTCCATCTCAAGCCATTATCATGCCAAAACTAGTTCCCTTACCTGTCTGTCATGATTGAACACAGACTGCTGTGGATTGGTAGTATTGTCTTTAGCAATGAATCTCAGTTCTGTTTGGGAATGGACAACCATTAGTGAGCAACTAAATCCCATCTTTACTGTTGAGTGGCATATTGTTCCCAACTATTGGAGTGCTGATCTGGAGGCCATCTCCTATGACAATCCATCAGCCCTAGTAATGGTACAAGGGCACTGTGGTATAAATTCAGGAAATTCTGCACCTTTCATGATAGGGCTACAGCTCTTTCATTTCCAGTAAGATGATGGTCATCCACATATAAGCTAAGATTTCCCAGGAATGTCTTTAGGCAGGCCAATGTGACAGTCTCTGGATATGTCACCCATCAAGAATTTATGGTGGCAGGATGGTTCAGCTTTAGCCATTCCTCACGCTTCTAGATGGCTGAAGCTGAACCATCCTGCCACCATAAATTCTTGGAAAAGCTGTAGCCCTATCATGAAAGAAGCAGCAATTGCAGCGTTATGAACAAATCTCTCACAGGATGGTATATATCACTGCATGCACTGTACTTAGGCAAGAGTAGACCTTACGAGGTACTAAAGATTTTTCTAAATTGTATCATTACTTTGCTATGGTATTGCTCCAAACATTATTACCATTGTCATTAATTGATTACAATAAGTTTCATTTGATTCTATGCCCCATTCTTGGTATGCAATTTTTTGATAATGAGTGTATTTTTAAAAATATCAAAACAAATTAACCACTTATCATCATAAACACAATACAAATTAAACTTAAGATTACAAATTCATTCTACCATTTTTATCAGAGGACCTCAATTAATGCAGTTTGGTTTAAAGAGAAGAATTTGAATCAACCTTGAATTTCATGTTTTTAGATAAATATAAAAGTGCTGTCCATTAATCACAATACAGTTTTTAAGCCAATGTTGATCCCATCTATCTCTTAATTGTATACATAATTGTGCAAAACAAAGGGAGGGAGTTTGCCAAAACTACAATAGTTAATAGACCTCCCTGAAATTGAAGGAATTACTTTTCTAACTGATAATAATCATATGAATGAACTAAGTAGACTTACAAGAAGAATTCCTTATACCACTAAAAAAATCCACATTGACAATACATTGATCCCTTCCCTCTTCACTGTGCACAATAATACACTTTTTGCAATCACCTTCCCCTTCAACTGTACACATAAAAACCATAGATTTTATCATCTCTCTAAGAGACACTCTTTTAAAATTGCTAAACACTATAATCACATGTGCAAAGAGAATTTATAATTAAAAGTTTAATGATTAAGTTTTATTTATAGTAAAAATATATTAATAAAGTAATATTATTGCATTTTAGCATTAATGCCGAGTTGTCTGATCCAATGGAATGTTGTATTTGTATGGAAAGGGATTCTGAAATAACATTACCTTGTGCTCATAGTTACTGTCTCGTTTGTATAGAACAATGGTTTGTATTATATTTAATTGTTTCAAAACATTCTTTTACTTTTATATCTTGTAATTAATATATATTGAAATATTTTACAGGAATGTTTCCAATAAAACATGTCCGATATGTCGCGAGAAACTGGAAAATACAGACGACTCTTGGGTTATGTCCGAAATACCAGATACAGAGATAGTTTCTGCTGAATTATTACAAACACTCATGGGAATGATTGAAAAAATAACATGAGAAAAGTTCTAAACTGAATTACTTCAAATTACTTATCATTGTGTATTATAAATAATGATTTTTTTCATAGGTAACAATCAAATAAAGATTTAAGTTTAGAACACATTTATTTATGTAATCTAAAATATTAAGATATTAGTTATGTTAAATGATTGTAATTTTAATGGTGCATGAAATCAGTGTATATTCAGCTCATTTTTTAAGAAAATTTTTGGTATTATGAAGATATTTTCCCCAAATTAATCTGCAAAGTTATATAAAGTAAAATTGTTAGTTTAGTTTAAGAGTGAACATAAATATCAGCACCTATTTAATGTTTTGTGTAATATGAAGGAAGTAATGTTATCAATTCAGAAAATATTCTGTAGCACTTAAATTCTTATATTGTGTATTTTTCCTCCATATGATTACCCCATTAATGGCTAGATCATAATGTAAATGTTACATTAATAGTTACAAGTCAACACAGTAATTTAAAATAAGAATCTCTCTAATAAAACTCATTATTTTAATTGGAATCTATAAAAATATGTCTGAAACTGTAGCATTTCCATTATGACAACTTTTTATGTTATCAAAATTTTTAAAACTGGGTCCAATATTAAAAGCTTTTCTTGTAATAATTAGTAAGAAACATTTTCAATAGAAACTTTTATCTGATTTGATTCCTTGACATTTAAATCTATTTTAAATGAACTGGAAATCATTTGATCCATTTCGATCAGACATTATAAGAGAATGAAATACAGTGGGTAATCGATTAACGAACAAATCGGATAACAAACACTTTCACGAAAGATTTTTTATGATCGGACAACGAACACTTCACTGAAAAAACATAAGAAGAAGTGACGTAAAATGACAAATGTTGATCGGTCTTCCTTTGTCTTCAGGCAACAATTCGAAACTTTTCGAAGTGCGGGAGATGTCGACATCAACATTCTACCCAGTATATACTGATCGAATAGTATTCCCCTGAACTCCGAAACTTTCCTTTGTAATTCCAGCCTTTTATATTTCTGACAGAAACAATTCTTTTACGTTTTCTTCTGAAAAAGCGGATTTATGCTGATATCTGCTATTAAAGATCTTTTGAAGTGGGAGGATGTCAGAACAATGGTCTTAAAATGGCATCCAAACCAGGTTGAGGTTAATTAATTAATAGGCCTAGAGATCTCTACAATTACAATGCTATTAATTACTTCTGAAAAATCATGAAGAAGACAGAAAAGCAATCGACACTGGACAGATTCTTTAACCCCCACAAACAGAGAAAAACATGACTAATAAAAATGCAAGACTGTGTATATATGTATTTTTTATTATTACATATGAATAAACATAGTAAGAAAGTATATATTTTTTATTTTTGAGGGGTTTAGAACGAACTAATCAAATTCCCATAGAAACCTATGGTAAATCAATAATCGGTTAACGAACAATTCAGATAGCAAACAAAGTCTTGGAACGGATTATGTTCGTTAACCGATCACCTACTGTATAGCCATTATAATTTTCACATAAATACTTTGATCATATTATCAGCATCTTAAATTTGTACTTCACAGATTTATTTCTTTTTCTACAACTAGAAATATATTTTGGCAATTAATTCAAATAAATAAAGAAAATTAAATGTTTGATGTTAATATATGGAGTATACAGTGGGTGATCAGTTAACAAACATAATTTGTTCCAAGACAGTGTTCACTATCCAAATTGTTCATTAACTGATTAGCGATTTACCATAGATTTTTGTGGGAATTTGATTAATTCATTCTGGAGACCCAAAAAATAAAAATTATATACTTTCTTACTATGTTTATATGTTTATTTACATGTAGTAACAAACTAAAAGTAATCTCTCCATTTTTTCATGGATGGCACATCTTTGTTTCTCAGATGCAATTTTCCTTACTCTATCTGCTTGAGTCTTTTTGATTATATCTTTATTAGCTAAGATTGTATCTACTATAGATCTGTTAAAGTAATCTGCCTACAATATCAGACATCTGCACCCTCTCTTAGCTTAGTTTCTATAGTGAATGCAGTTCTTGACACTCCACTTTTAGGCCTCATAATATTATCAGTTTTTTAAATAAAAAGTTCAGAAAAGCACTTACAAAAATTCAGAGAACAGAAATTAACTAGTGCAAAAAAGGTTATGTATACAACTGTGAAAGTCTCATTCCATAAGCCATGTTTAGCTGCCACCAAAATATAGTTTTACAAATCTTAAATGCAGCGTCACTTCTTGTGTTTGTTCTGTCAAGTGTTTGTTGTTTTGATTTGTTTGCAGTCCGAACTGTTCATTAACTGATCATCCACTGTATAGGCAATTTAATATTAAATCTATCTTTTAGTTTGTGATTTCCTACTAAAATATAAGCAATTTTATATTTTAAACATTATAAAAAGAATTATTATTATTCATATCAGACCATCTTTTCAAAATAAATATCACTAATAATCTTTTGCTCCTGCTCTTCCTCTTTCTCAGTTCTAAATTATTGAATCATCATTCATTTAACTTACAAATGGTAATTGAAAATTAATATTTGAAAGGTTTAATTACTGACTTTTAGAATTAGAAAAAGCCAGTTCAAATGTAAACAATTCCTATTAAACTTTTTTAATTATTGTTGAGTTTGAAATAAATTTTATTAATGTTATAAATAATAATAATTTAAAAGATATATATATATATATAAATTTGACATATATACAGGATTCTTAGGAAAATTCTTACAACCCCCTATAACTTTTAAACCATCTGTTGTAACACCACGGAAATAATTGGCACCTACAGAAAAGTGACCACACACAGTCCATTGAATGTGATTGTAGCACCCCAACTGGCAAAGGAAAACTAAAAAAGTCCAATTACGTAATAGAAGAGCATTGTTTAATTAGTATAAAAAAAAGAATACTCGATTCAGCAGAAACACATACAGGAAAGAGTAGAAAAGACTAAGAAATGCAGAAAACAATAAAGACATAATACAAATTTTGTGCAGCACAGTTGCAAATAACCTGCCAAGTCTACTGTGCCCATTGTTCAAACTGTGCACCATCAGAAATGATACACTTCTGGGGACACAACCCACATCTTGAACAGCATGCAATATTGCAGAGGTTACAGGCTTTGACAATATGTTCCTTTAAATCTGCCATGGTGAAAGGTTCTGTAGTATTAACAATAGAAAACTAAACATTAAAAATTCCATTGTTTTTTAAGTATTACAAAATGGATTGTTTTGCCTGTCTCTCTTAATTTTCTTTAGTTCTGTATTTTGCCACTAGGGCACTAAAATCATGTTTGGCATAAAGTGGCTAGATATATAGTGGCCATGCAATATACTTCCACCATATTCCTTCCATTCCAGATTTCTGTGAATTATGTTCTAATAGAAAGTTTTTTGATTTTCAAAGCCAAAAATTGAATTCTTATATTTATTAAGGATTAAATTTTTAAATAAAAACAAAATTTAAGGCAAGATTGTTTACAAATAAAGCAAATTAAAATTCTTAATATTTCTCAAAAAAATTAAATAATATATGTAGGCTGTTTTTTTTTTACCTCTGATAGTCCATAAAAAAAAAAGACAAGTGTAAATAACAAAATGAATTTATTACCAAAAGTTAGCTACAAACCTGGTTACTTTTCAACATAATCACTGTGAAGATTGGGGCATTTGTCATATCTGTGGGCAAGCTTTTCCATCCCCTCTTCATAGAATGTTGCCGTCAATGATTTGAGATGGGTTGTAACGCTGTTTTGAAGATTATTATTAGTCTCAAACCTCTGCCCTCCTAGTCACTTTCTGTTCAGGAAAGAGGTGGAAGTTGCTCGGCACTAAATCAGGGCTATACGCCCAGCGTATAGCCCCGATTTAGTGCCGAGAAACTTAAAGGTGGTGAATACTTCCACCCAGCTTGGAACTTTAAATGTGTGAAGATTTCCACCTCTTTCCTGAACTGAAAACATGGCTAGGAGGGCATAGGTTTGAGACTAATGATGATCTTCAAAACAACATCGTTAAGGCCATCTCAAGTCACTGGCGGCAACATTCTATGAAGAGGGGATGGAAAGTTTGTCCACAGATATCACAAATGCCTCAATCTTCACAGTGATTATGTCAAAAAGTAACCAGTGTTGTAGCTAACTTTTAGTAATAAATTCATTTTGTTATTTGCACTTGTCTTTTTTCTATGGACCATCAGAGGTTAAAAAAAAAAAACAGTATATGTATTTTAAATAAGCATTATTACAGTTACATACATGTAAAATATTCCTTGCATTTTATGTCACATCAGAAAAATTGTTAAAAATAGTAAAGTATCATATTAAACATCGATAATGTTATAAAAAGATAAGTAGCAAATCTATAACAAAGTTTACTTAAACTTTGCATAGGAAGCAATAGATTTGCTACTAAAGACATTAAAAATGAATTCTAAAAAGCTTAAAAATCAAATAAGTATAAAATTATTTAACTTTTAGATTAAGTTATGCACATTGGACCACTGATGAACAAATTTTGAGTTGTTTATATTTGGCCACCTTATTTTTTAAAAAAATTTTATAGTATGTATTCCATAAAAGCATTAGAGTTGTCGAGAAGAAGACCATATGGTCGAAATGCATTTTGGCTTACTAGTAATAGTGTGTGGCGACAAATTAGTAACAAATGTGCAATTAGTCTGTTTTTTTGGGTCTCGTAACCCGAGTATTATAGTATAATTAGAATACAAACAAAAAAGCTAATTATTATTATTATTATTAATCCCATTTAGAATATTCTTAATTCATAAATAATGAATACATTTACTAAGATAAATTAAACTGTAGTTTCAATAACTTTTTGTCATTAATTAATGCACAAAATAAGTTAGAGAATGACTTTCAACACACACAAGCAGGTAAGCGCGCAATATGAAACTGGAAGAAATATGATGATTGGCTGCATCATATTTCTTCCAGTTAGTATAGGGGATATACAGACTTTCCTAAGAACCCTGTATATAATCCAGTATTGTATAAAATAATGAAATTCTTAATAATAATTTTTGCATTTTATACTTTAGATGAAAAGTTCAAAATAAATTTGCAGCTAAAAATTAAAATATACACAAATGTAGCCTGTAATAGTTTGAAACATTTAAATAAAAATATGATGCTGGAATAACAATAGGAAATTGAATTATGTAATACATGGCTAATCTCGTATGAAGCATATGGTAATTTAACTGAATAATTGATTTTTTGGTTTGAGAGTGATTATTTTTTGTTGTAAACAGCTTATGGATTTTCTTTTGATTTGCTAACAACAGAATTTATATCTGAAAATATTACTTTTCCTTTATAAAGTCAGGTAACTGAAAGTAATGTTAATATTATTCTAGTTTTTTATTGAAAAATTTCAATATTAGAGGTGAAATAAAGTCTCATATCTGGGAAATGACAAACATTATTGATTTCAATTATACAATTCATTAGATATATGTAAATAATAAATAAATATCAGATTGCTATCTTTACACAATAACTTGAGGCCACTATTAACAGAATTATAAAATTATAAATTGTTCTTCAAGTATTTACTAATTCAAAAAACTGGTTTTATGAAATTAAAACACACACACACACCCCCAAAACCAGTAAAAGGAATAAAAATATTTACTGATACAAATGATGTTTTTGTCCATTTCTTATTATCATCAGGTATATCATAAGGCATATCAAACAATGTTATCAAAGTAATCAAACACATTTAAATGTAAAGATTTGTAGTAGTACATTTAAGTATAAAGATTTGAAAGAATTATTTTAAATTTACACATTTAAATGTGTTTGATTGCTAATGAAATTCTGTTTGGGTATTTACATAAGGTTTTCCGATGGTGAGGTCTACCACATCTTTGTGCGATGAAGACTACCTATCTAAGTCAAAGCTAAGGTTGCTTGCCATTCTTATGTTTTAGGATGGACCGTATGAGGATAGTGATGGCAGAGACATAGTTTGACAATCAAACTTTGTGTTTATTGAGATGACATTGAGATTCTTACAATTAATCAGGTGTTGTCTTCAGATACAGAGATGGAGGATGATATCCTTCAACAGTGGTCAGTGAGGAACCTCTTTCGGTGATAGGCATCGGATGGAGGATGGTGTGGGAGTTTTCTTGGCAGGTCCCTTCTATAGTGTTCAGTGTTCATCACGGGTAGATGAGTCTCCTGGGTGGGAGAAGGAAATTTCTTTGGTGTTCATACCCAACTTGGTGATAAGGTACAAATCAGTGTTGCTTCAGGCTAGGACAGGACATGGTGTGAAAGGACCCCATGTTCTTGAGAATATAGCTTTTTATACAATCTGTCCCCAACTTCTGAGTTCAGATTGGCTGCAATCCACTGCTGCTCCCACTCTTATTGGTTCCTGACCTGTTGTTGGGGTCTGAATTCAGGTTGCAGAGATGATGACCACTCCCTTCTACCCCGATGAAGATCCACTCTCCCCACTGGGTTCGGTTACATTTCCTTGAATGATCACCTGTAAATTAGAAAAAATGGTGTTACTTTTCCCTTTCAGAGGATGTGGCTGTGTCAGGAAGGTCCCTAGCTACACCTTCCTCTGAGAAATTACTTACTTTTTCAATTTTGACCAGCTGTTATGTAACAAGCAAAGATTTACATTGATGTCACTTCCCTTCTCGTGTGAACATCATAAGGGAAATGTGACAAATAAGTTTTAAAACACCAAATTCATTTCCACAGACTTCAGGCAAATGATATATCACCCAAATATTGATATTAGTTTGGCAGTTACATCCCCTGCACCATTGGGTGAGGTCTAGGCTTCAGCTGACATACCTGATGATGCTCATTAGAAACAGATAAAAATATTTACTGATGTGAATGTTTTCATTTCTTTTACTAGTTTTGGGTACATTGTTGAAATATTTGAAGAATAGTGAAAACATGCATTCACATTTTATATTAATCATTTTTGATAAACAGAAAAAAAAAACAGTATTGATATTTGAAAAAAATTAATTTAAGCAGAGCAGTATTGATATTTTAAACAGTTTTTCATTAGAAATATTTTACAATATCCCTTCTCTAGTGAAAAAATTTGATGAATGACTTTTATAAAGCATCAACCAGATGGCCATGCAGTAAGATGTCAATCTACTGTTATGGATATCATAATTTATAGATAAGATGCAAATTGGGAATAATACCCAATGTATCTTGTTCATAATTTCACTCAAATGAATGGAACCATGATATAATTTTAAATGAATATGCTGTATTCCTTAGTATCATAATGCTTTGACCATTAATTCATAATCAGAATATGTAGTTCACCAACTACATCAAAAAGCATTCTTCATAGAATAAGATATCCCATCTAGATGAGGATATTGCTATTGGCTCCATATTTTTGTTGGACCAAATATAAAATCATAAATGCAAGACCTACTCTGAATTTAAGGTGCTGAGAGCGAGCATTATTTGATGGCCCTTGCCAAAGCGCCAGTTACGCCCCAGCTCGGACAAAATAGTTTGAAATAAGTCACAGAAATAAAAATAATGGCCAAATTTAAGTAAAATTCCAAGGATTTCTTTTGTAAAATACTTGTTGCAATGATTTTGAATATATAATTTTAAAATATATATATATATTATTCTGAATTATTATCTGCATGGCATTATTTCCTTCTCTTACATTAAACTGTTAACCATTTTCATTGCACTTAATGTCTACTATATTATTATTAAAATAGTTTTTCGGTTTACTTATTAATTAATATATATGACTGCTTTCAGAGTATTCATTGCAAAGAAGTTGATGTCAGCAAAGAAACTCTGATCGTAATTTACTTGTTGTGATATCTTCACATTTACTCTGAATATTTTTCAAAATATGACTTCTACTTTAATAATCTTGGATATAAATTTAGTTTTTAAATTTTCTTATACTGATATTGATACAGTATAGCCTGACATAAGCAGCATTAGTTTTTCAATGACGGACTATTAAATGATCCATCATCAAATTCGATGATAACATATAGAATAGAAATTTATTTTGTTAGTATTAAATTCAAAACTAGTTATATCAGTATTATCAAAAATATGTGTATAAAAATGAAAATTTTAATGTAAAGCCTATATACATAATATGCATATTGTAAGAATTATTAGATTGACAGCTACAATTCAATTGTAAATAAATTATATAAAGAAAAAAATTACAGCTTTAATAAAGAATTATTTATATTGTTGAATACTTTTACATAATATTTTAAATCTGTTGTTGAAATGTTTCATTTTTCCAATAAAATGACTATTCTTAAATCTATTATTTTTTTTTGTGACTGACTTTGCAATCCGACAACCATTACAACAATCTTGAAATGAGGACGCCCCATAACTGGCTCCACACCCAGAATCGAGCTTGAAATCCCAAAAAAAATTCTAACCACGGGAATTACAATAATACACTGTGGTAAATCTTTACTTTTGGAAGTGTTGTAACTTATATTAAGCTGTTTCAGAGTGTTAGCAAAATACCTAGTGGCAGAGGATGTGAAAAAATAATATGACTTACAGAAAGCAAAGGTCATCAACACTTAACAATTCACTATTGTGCTTTGAGGAATCTAGACAGATAAACAGAATTGTCTGTTTTTCAAATTTTTTGAAACTTTGTAGTTTCAATACAATGAACATCAGTGACTATAGAGCAGTCTTCTTTCGCTGCAACAGCTCTTCAGAAGACTTAATGGCATCATAAAACAGAAAATTTTTCGATTACATCCTAATAAGTAAAGATCTAAACCGGCTTTAAGGGCTTCCAATTGTCAGCTTGAAAGATAAAAACCAGGGCTGTGGAGTCGGAGTCGTGGAGTTTTGGTGTTTTAACCGGAGTCGGAGTCGGATGGTAAGGAAGAGTCGGAGTCGGTAGATTTTTACGCCCTAGACACCACAGCCCTAGCAGGGCTGTGGAGTCGGAGTCGTGGAGTTTTGGTGTTTTAGCCGGAATCGGAGTCGGAGTCAGATTGGTAAGGAAAAGTCGGAGTCGGAGTTGGTAGATTTTTACGCGACTCCACAGCCCTGATAAAAACAGATGTGAAGGCTTCAGAGAAGCATATAACTAGTTTTTCTAATCTAGCATGCATAGGAATTAATGTAACCACTCTAGTTTTTTAAAACTAAACATCTACAGATATTTCCAAATATTTTCTTATATATTTTAATATGTTTGAATAAATTAAAACTAAAATGTTGTCATATAAACATAAAAATTAGCATCAATTAGGCAATTAAACATTAGTGTCAAGAAATTCAATTCTATCAGGTAATACCTGTTTGATTTTTCAATATCTGATGATGGAAAAACGATTACTTATCTATACTAATATTATAAAGAGGTAATGTTTGTAAGTAGGTTTGGATGTAGCGGGTAATCTCCGAAACTACTCATCCGATTTCAAAAATTCTTTCACCAATACAGTATTTAGAATGGAACTTCAGGGTGGACATAGGCTGTATATTATTCCGTTAAACATTCATATAAATTAAA
>NW_019385585.1:83426-99412 GCF_000671375.1 Centruroides sculpturatus
AATGTATTACTTGGCTTTAATTTGAGTATGTTTTTCGCGTTGGAACGAATTATTTGGTTTTACATGTAATCGTATGGGAAAAGATGATCCACCTTACGACAGTTTCATGATACGATCTCAGTTTCGGAACGGATTAATTTCGTATCCTGAGGTACCACTGTACTACTGGCAGTGAAATCCTGGGCAAATATAATGAAAATTAATTATATATATATACATATATATAATTACTTGAAAATGAAAATGTGAAATACAAATGCCAAGACTGTTATAGGAGTACAAAGACATTTCTATTAATGCTGTAACCATTGAGTAAATCACATGTTTTCTAGCACCACATCTCTTAAAACAAATGTTTTTGACCTCTTTTAGGGGCCTTCCTCAGGTTTTAAATGGATATAATCTGAACATTTAAACCGAGAATTCCAACAATACAATTATATCCATTTAAAACCTATTAGTCACAAAGCCTGGGACAAGCCTCTAAAAGAGGTCAAAAATGTTTTTTTATAAAGAAATATGGTGCTGGAAAAGGTGTGAAAGGCATGGTTTACTCTACTTTAAGAGTCAATGCTTTTTATGTAAAAGCATTAGCAATAATCTTGGCATTTGTGTTTCTCCTAATATTTCATGGAGTCGACAGACTGAAACTTAGAAGAATTTCTATAAAATGTTGCTAATATAAAAAGTTTTTAAGGGATTCAACTTCCAACCAAACACAGGTAAACAATAGTTTTATACATCACATGCTACCTAATGACTGCTCAAGAAAGAAATAAGCAAAATTAGAATTTTGTCATTGTATTGTAATATTTTTCATTTTATCATTACACAGAAACCACTAAAGTTATGTCTTAACAAACTTATTGAAATATGTCAATTTTAGTCCTTATGGCACTTAAATGCATCAGAGTGAACTTTTATCTCATAAAATTACTGAAGTAAAAACGTTATCAGCCAAATTGAGTTAAATCAAACATGTAAAATATTCCAAATTAATTGGATTATGGAAAACTTATACTTTAAGTCAAAGGCCTCCCACAATCAAGCAAGATCTTTATATATCACTGTCTTATTTCTAAACTCCAGAAAATAATTGACGGCCATCCCAAGAAAAATCTCCAAATTTTGACATTAAACAATTAATTTCCTTTAAAACTGACGTTACAGAGTTGTTGTCAGATGTTTTCGGGTTGAGTCAGTAAAATTCCATCTCTGGCAACCCCAAACTTAAATTTTACTATTGGTAAAAATGTGAAGTGTAGATACTAATTAAAAAGTATTTTAAAAAAATTTCTAAGAAAACATTGATAAATTTAGATAAACATAATTTTTTTCCAAAATTCATATTTTAAGATTCTACTATATACTTGAGTTTAGTCAACTGTCAGTAGGAAATTAACTATTCTCATAGCAGCTGGAGCGGGAGAATCTATTTAACAGACCAATTTATTACATCATTCATCAAATCGTTATTTTTTTTGTGTTTTTCTGTATTTTTAATGATTTTTGATAATTAATAAAAGTAGAATTATTTTGGCTGATTAAGATGTATTATGTTTCTTTATGTACTTGTTTGTCAAAGGTAAATTCATTGTATCCATTTTTTTATTCTCACAAATTTAAGTACTTTTTATAGAAAACTTTTAGATATTTGGACACCCAGTGGTATCTTTCTTATAAAACAAATCAGAGAGACATTTTAAAAATGGGAAAGGTTGGGTTGCATATTTCAAATTTTCCAGAGTTGGAATCTGATGATTTGTTTACAGACTCTGCCACACCAATATAGAATAAAGCCTCAATTTAACAGACAAAATTTCCAGTTCATATCTCAAGTAAAAATTAATACCCTGTTAATTTTAAAATGCTTTTTGTGTAATTAAATTAACAGGTATCATCATTCTTAAGAACATTACTTACTTATTTAGTTAAGTAAAGTACAATTAAATTGTATTTTCCAAAAAATGTTTGTTTGTTTATTTTGAGTTAGATCTTATATCAGTCTTCGAACTATGGTGAGTAAATAAGTGTAAGTTCCCCGACTTCCTGGGGGGAATCGTTAATCCCGCGTCAGAATGATCTAGGGTCGAACGCGTGTGGGTGTGGCGGAGGAGACACAGATGACAAGAATCTCACAAAAACCCATTTATTTTAAACATAAAATTAAACTTACACCTAGGAACAAATATTGTCTAGATACAATCGACTGTTTGGATGTCGTTAGCGTCAATGCTCCTGTGGCGGTTTATTGCTTAGGCAGCCTCGAGGCAATGATGTTTTCTGGTTCGTGAGACTCCATGGGTCGGCGACAGCAGGATTTGGTATTGGCACCAAGACGAAAAAGATTCGTCTCCAGTTTTTATTTGACTCAGCACTTCCAAATTTTCACAAACTTTTGTCTTGACTCGCCGAGTGTCGTGTCGAGTGCAGTCTTGCCAAGTGTCCCGTCGTGTGCTGTCTTGCCGAGTGTCCCCTCTTTGTCCTTCAAGATCGGGGATTATATCAATCTCCATTCTTGGTTTTGTTTTCTGATTGGCTCCCTCGTCTGTTTCTAAGCAAAAAACGATTCCTTTTCGAGTCACGAGAAAGATCCGCCTTGAAGAATCTACTTGACACCATCCGTAACTCTGGATGCGAAATGTTGATGGAACTTTGAAACTTGCGCTCATATTTTCCACCATTGTTGTCTAGTCTGTGACGTTTTTGAAATTTAACGACATGACGCGATGTCCTTTTTCAACATTAATCTTTCCTCTTTTCAAAAGTTCTATGTTCTAATTATGTGCATATGAACGACTTTTCAAAGGTCCATCTCTACTGGAGGTCGTTTGTTTACAATTATTAATCATTTTAAATTATTGCGTTCTGTTTACATCAATAAAGTTTTTTTTCTCGTCGCGGTTTCATATGACTAATACAACTAATTCTTTGATCGGTTTTTAACAATAGACGACTTTTTCTAGTTTCGTTTTAATAAATTTCTAATAATAAATATTTAATTTCAACTCATTTTTGGGGCTTCACATAAGCAATAATACATATAGAAAACTTTTCCGTGAAATTAGGCTTCTGATGCATACTTAATTTTAATTACACAAATGTATGTACAGGTACATAAGTAAAAACAGATTAAAAAATGAACAAATTAATTAGTTTAAGAAATACATTCAGAAAACCTACTTTATTATGTAATGGCTTTAATGGGCATCCCTCACTTGAATTAGTCTGTTAAATTGAGATTTTACTGTAATAAAATACTTTATGTAGTGTGTGTAATATAATTTCAATATTTTTATCATCAAGAAGGATAATTACAATTTTTGTGATAACTCAGGATTTATTTTCTTCATAATTTGAAGTTTAGACTATGTACAAAAAGTCAAAAAACTTTTGAGTCCTTCTTTATCCTTTATACACCACCATAGAAGTAACAGCCTAAAAAAAAAAAAAAAAATGCTTTGAAGAACTCTTCTTAAACACTGATAAAAATTGGTAAAAAAAATTCCACAAGGTTAAAAAGAATAAAGAAGGACTCAAAAGTTTTTTGACTTTTTGTACATAGTCTAAACTTCAAATTATGAAAAAGAAGGATAATGTTTAATATTTTTAACACACTAAACATTTATGTACTGTTTTTACAATGTATAAACACTACTTCAAACTGTGTATTAAAATCTAGCTGCTGCTATGATTATTTTCATGAAAATACTTTAAAAACTTACTGTTAGAAGTCTTCAATCCAAGTAGGTTATTCTTAAATCTTTTGTTTTTTTTTTTTTCCTATGAAAAATAATTAATAAGTTTGAATCATCAACAACTAGAAAATAAGTTTAAATATAACAATACATATTAATACCTTGGTTTTTGTTGACTTCGGTTATTGTCAGTTTAAGTCTTCGTCAATTTTTTCCGCATAAAATCTGTCTCAGTTTTTGTTGGTTGCCTCGGATTTTGTTGCCGTGCCCACATAACTACCTGCTAATTTTGCAAAAATAAATGGTGACCCACGTATTTTACCCCCTCCTCATCATCTTCCATATGCCAAGAAGAGTCTTCAGAAAGGTAAGTGCCATATTAAATGTCCATTTAATCTTTACATTAGTCCTTTATATTCATTTTATGTTAATTTCTTATTGTTTTTCATATTAAACACTATATTTATTCTCTATAAAATGTGTTTTTGGTATGTATTTTGGAGTGTCTAGAATGAATTAATTGGATTTACATTGATTCATATGGAAAAATTTGTATTCGTTTTTGTCGGCTTCGGATTTCACTGTTTGTTTTTGGACAGATTAGCAACAAAAACCGAGATATTACTGTATAAAAAAAATGAGTGCAGTCCTAAATGTCACTTCAAGTAGTTAAACACAGCCATAAGTTGTAGTGCCTTGAAAATGGTTATTCCTGGAAAAAGGTCCTTAGTCTTGAATTATACATGTAGCAACACAAATGTGCCAATGTCATGTGATAAGTTCAGATTTGGATGATTTGACAAATGCGTTTCCATCACATGACATCTTCATTACATTTCACATTGCAACACGCATTTCAAGAGTCAAGACTCGGCCCATGGTGATAATCTGAAGTGAACCTTTTTGTGAGAAAGTAATGTGCTAACACTTTAATAAAACTAATGCTTTCAACTGACTTTAACTTTGACTAACAATGTATCAACACATTTTATTCAGTAATGAATTAACAATTAGGCTTAGTAGGCTTAAGCTTAGCAGCTCCAAAAGAAAAAAAAATTGTTCAATAGAATGTACAAAAAATTGATTTAACAATATTTTGGATTAATTCTTTTAAAGACAAAGTCCTTTCCAAAAAATAGGAACCACCATTTATTAACTTTGTGTTCTAGACATTACACTTTTGGTGACTGACCTTTTCAAGAATTAATCATAATTATCTCCATCGGACGAAAATTTACAAAAAAAAAAAAAAAATATTTTGGATGTTATTTCAGTACTATGCATTCAGCAGTGAGTGATGATAAACTTAATCATGCAGTCCTCATTAACACTGAATTGCTTTGCCGTATTGATTTACACTATTAAAATATGTGAAAAAATGAATAAAAGAGCTCTAATTGAATCATATAACTTTGTGATATAGTCCTGGGATTATGTATAATAAGTCAATGTTGGCAAATTTTATATCAGCTCCAACTCCTTGACTGACTATATTTCATAGTTATTTTTACTTTCTGTACGTTATATTCTGTAATAACCATTAAAGTATAGTGATTAGTCAAATTTTAACCCTCCGATTTTTTTGATTTTCTGATATGTCGACATACTAAAAAAACCTCTTTACAAAATTGTGTGTGTGTTTGTGTTTTTCATTATATCTCAAGACTGGAAGAGCTTAAAATTTTGAAACTTGATAGGGTTAATTCTATTTATGGAGCATTGTAAAATTTTGCAATTTATTGTCTTTTGAATAAAGTAAAAAAACCATAATTACAATCCTCTATCACTAGACCACCAGTGCATTGCAAATTAGTAAATTAGCATAATGCATTGCATATCAGTGATGAAATGCAGATACTATTTCTAAATACTGAAAATTAAAAATGTAGATTGAAAACTTAACAAAGTTAGAATAAAGGTTTTCCAGTTTAAAAGATAATACAGTTGACCCCTCTATAACACTGTTGATTTTTCCGTTTTATATGAATTCCATGTTGTACGAGTCACTTAGACTTTACAAATACATGTGCTGGGCTGTGAACGGCTTACATATTTGTAAAATCTAATCATATTATTAAAATCTAATCATATTTGTAAAATCTAATTTACATATTTGTATAATCTCGTACAACATGGAATTCAAATAAAACAGAATTATCAACAGTGTTATGGGGGGGGGTCGACTGTATTAAGGAGTCAATGTTAGCAAAAAGAAAGAAAAAGCTGATTCCCCAGCCCCACGTGGTATAATGATATAATTCATTTAATGTAACTTAGTGTTGCTTTATAGTATACTAGTAGCTCGGGACGCCCCCTAGTGGGCATTCTTTACAAATTTCCATGAGGCACAGTTCCTTTGACTTTTTTGTTCCTATCAATATGCTCTACAGCTCTGTTAAAGTTATCAAACAGTTACGGGACAGACACCCGTTGAATAGGTTATATATATAGATGTCTCTGTCCCACTCTGAAGGATGGGATGGGAAGCCTTAATAAAGCCTAGCCTAGGAATTTTGGTGGTAGGTAATCCATCACTGGTTTTACCCAAAAGCTTAAACAAATTAATTATGTCATGTAGCAATAAATAAAAATATAAACTGATTATAGTATTTCATTTAGAAACGCCTAATTTCCTATCTGAATGGAATCTTCCTTTCTTGGTCCACTAAAAACCTGAAATCATATAAAACTGAAGTTTAAAGAAATACTTCCATTTATCTAGCTTTATCTTTCTAATGACTAAACCTACCAGTTTTACAGACATACTAAATTTCATCTATACAAAATTCTTATTCCTAAAGGCAACTTCACAAATTCAATGTTCACCAACTGCCAAATAAATGACTTTTGCTAAATAAATGGCAAATTGTTTGTCATGTGGTAAACATATACAGTATGTACTGTACATATACAGTATATGACAATTTTTCAAGCCATTTTGTTGATCTTTTTAATAAAATTTTTTTGTTTGTGTGACATTCCGCATATAAAGAGAGTGTAAAATAGTTCCTATGTGTAAAGAGATTCTTGTGACTCTCCTAAAAATTATAAAGAAATTCCTTTATTAACAGTTTTATTCAAGGTTTTTGGATTTTATGTAAAAGTTTAGTTATTTGGCTAAATCATTATAATTTTCTTTCAGATTTTGTCTGGGTTTCCTGTATCCATTAATGATTTTATATTATATACACTTATTCAGAAATGTTTAAGAAGGATATGTGGAAAACTTTGTTTTGCATTGATCTGCATTAAGCTTTTGATTCACCAAACTGAAATATTCTCTGGGAACAAAAGGTAGGACTTACCGTATTTACTTGTATATAGAATGGGGTGTGACTTTAAAGATCAAAATAAAGAAAATTAGATTTATTTATACAATTCTAATTTTATCTTGTTTAATCACAAATAAATATCAAATGAGTGTAAATGCACACATTGTCCTGCAAAAATTACTTTTAAAACTTAAAGGAAAAAATCTTGTAAAATCAACATCATAACTTGTTCACGTAAAGCTGGACAATCGGGAACCTTTTTTGCCAATTCTTAACAGTTGAATCCACTTATGAGTTTCTCTGAATTCTGATTTCCAAATAATCGTATGTTTTCACTTGAGAATGGATTAAAACTTATATTGGGCTCCCGTGTGATTTTGAAATTTCAATTTGGAATTCAATTCAAAAGCTTTGCTTTTCCTATTCCTGTTAATTTTTACTCCTGACAATACACAAGAATGATTCAAACGACCCAGATAAATACTTTTGTTTTTAAACACTAGAGGGTGAGCAGATGGTAAAAAATGTGAATACACAGTTCACAAAAATTATTGCAAAAACGCAAAGAATCCTTTACTCACACGTATAGAACGACCTAGGTTTTTGAAGCAGTAAAAAATAAATAAAAACCTTATCTTATATGCAAACAAATATGGTAGTTATGATTCAGCTGTGTGTGAATTTTGAAGCCTTCATTTCTATTAATGAAAAAAAAAAAATTGAGATTTATTTTTTACCTCTACCATACAGTAATATCAGATTTAAAACACACAAGATTGTGTTTTAAATCTGATATTTATTTAATATCTATTTATTTACTAGAATTTGTTGAAGAGATGCTGAACAGGTTTGGATATTTGTGGGATCAGCATTACAAACAGGAAAATTAATTACTTATTTATGTTAATGATTTAGTATTGGTTGCTGACTCACCACAGGATTTACATTTATTGGTAATTGTATTTTCATCATAAAATCTGCCATAAAATTGGCAATTTTATGATGAAAATACAATTAACAATAAATGTGGATAAATCAAAAAGTATTTGATTTCTTTTGTAATGGCTCTATTTACAGTGAGAGAGGAAGATGGTAATTTGATTGAAGTTTTAGACAAAAAATAAGTATTCAGGGTTTTATTACAATCAAATGGTCATTTTTCTAAACATTTGAACCATAAATTATAGCCAAGAGATTTTTGCCAATAGTTATCATTTGTAATAAAAAAAAAAAAAATTTGTTATTTCTTCTAATTATGCTCATATTTTTTTCTTTCTCTCTCTTCCTAATTGAATACAAACTATTATTTTAATAAATTGATTTATTTATTACATTACATAAATTAATACACTAAACAAAATTTATCACTTCAAAAATCTATGATGTGAGTGTAAGGTCCATTTGTTTCCATATTTAATACTTGTCTATTTCCATATGTCCCATATTTTACATTAATTTTTTCTTCTAATTCATTTTCTGCTACTAATTCTTTGCATTTTTTAATAAATACTTCGTACAGTTTGAATCCCTCACTTTTATTTATTATTCTGTGATACTGAAAACCTTTACCTTTTAACCTCCCTCCCAGACAGGCTTGTGGAACAATAAGAATATCACCTGGCAAATCCACAATTGACACCATTCCTCTATCTTCAGTTTCGCACAGTTTTACACTCAAAGCTGTTGTAACTATTAAAAAATTTTTGTATAAATTATAATTATTTTCTAAAAATATTTGTTACATTATTAATATATAATGCAATTGTACATAAAGCATTAATATTGGAATTTCTAATTAATAATTCTAGTGTCATTAAGAATTGTCTAAAGCAACGGTTCCCAACCTTTTTCGGGTGGCGACCCCTTTTTATAAAAGCCTAGTGACCCGTGACCCCGTTACTATTGAAAAAGACATTTTTAATAAGGTAATTAAAAAACAGCGAAATTAGTTTTTTTAGTATAATTTTATTTTAAATTATGTCTAATAATTTAATGCGATTGTTGAAATTGTATGTTATTAACCAGCCTTAAAATTCGCGGGTGAGTTTTTGTTAACGCCAACCTCATGTCATTCTCAACATTTAATTTATTCCTCTCAAACTCTCAACACATGATTCAACCAACTGTGACGGAATAGCGTACCTATATTACACTTATTTTAATTTTTAAAAAATACAGTCGACCCCCCCTATAACACAATAGATACGTTCCGTTTTTTATGAAATTAATGTTTTAGGAGACCTTGCCAATCACAGCCCGACACGTGTGAAGTTTACGGACTACGGGTGTTTGAAAGGTTTTCTTCCATAAAATTAGTCGATTCCTAGACTAAGTCGACTCAACATTTTCAAAATACGTATATTTTTTGGGAATAATCCGTATAAACTATGCTATAAACAAAAAAATGTAGAATTACTTACCGAGTGTGCACCGTTCGACGTCGCCATTGCTTAAGCTTGTTTTCGTCGCGGAGCAGCGCACCAAACGGCGGCCGCGTTTTCTGATAAATTATTTTTCTGCGAAAACTTCGTTGAACTTTGGAGACATCATTAATATAAATAATTTTTATGGCCGTTGAATAAGAAATGTTTCTTTCACAAGAAATGTATAAAATTACAGTACTGTATTAGACTTACGGTACCTAATTTACATACTGTACAGACGATAGTAAACTCAACTTACTCGCCTAAACTCTCCGTAGCGTGGCGCTGGACGGCGGAAAGTAGTTCGGCTGCCCGATGACGTTTTACCGAATTATAGGAGTTTTTTTACCATGTTTGTACGGATACCGTCGCAATTTTTTCGCCGTCATATAGGAATCCGAACTATAGGAACCCGTGTTATAGGGGGATCGACTGTATATCAAATTATTCAAACTTCAAGACACCATTAAAAATAAAAATTGCATTATAGTGAACATTTTTTTTTTAGTTATCTGTATAAGTTGGCGACCCCACAGAAAGCCCGTCGCGACCCCCTTTTGGGTCGCGACCCATAGGTTGGGAACCCGTGGTCTAAAGCTTAGTTCACACTGAGTGCGATTTGCTAGTGAAAGCAAAAAACAGAGCGAATAACCGGTCAAACATGACTCATTTGATGGGTTATTCGCTCTGTTTTTTGCTTTCGCTAGCGAATCGTGCTCAGTGTGAACTAAGCTTAAGAACTAATTCAATATTTACTGCATTGTTAATGTGTATAGATTGCATACTACTCACTGTTAATACTAACCCAAGATCAAGCCCCTAACAGTAAATTTTTACTATGGTTCTTTGCTGTTTGTGTATATATCTATATTAAGACCTTCCAAATTATGTGTTATGTATGCTATTTTTGCGTTGTTAATGTATGTGTTGTTATAAAGCTCTAATGTTTCTTGGCTTTAGTGTTTAGTGTAGTATGTGTATGATATTTGTCATGATGCCTATGCAAAGAAAGAATTATAGGCACAAGTATGTTATCCACTCTCCACAGATGTTTATTCTGTGGGCAAGTTTGGGATATTTGCTAAAACCTCCATTGTGTTTATTTTGTACATTGTGGACATTTGATTAATTATTTAATACATAATAATTCTCTTTTTAATACAGATTACTTTGAATAAATTTTGAGAATATTTGATCAGGCAAAAGTTTAATTTCTTTTTAAAGTTATAATCATATGGAAAACATTAAGATTGGAATTATCAATTAGCCTTTAATCTCTTTTTTATATAATACAGTATACTTTCTACAAATACATAGTACATAATTTTATTAACTGTATTCCTTCAACAAACTATGTTCTATGTTTTTGTAGAAAGTATATTGTATTAAAAGAAAACTGCCACTCAAATCTGGTTAAATTAGAATTAAAAAAGACTAAACCTATAAACCAGCAATATATATTACAAAAATTTGCTGGTTTATAGGTTTAGTGTTTTTTAATATTGTATTAAGATCGGAAATTCAATGGCATCGCCATCTCCACTTTGGAAATGCCACTGAATTTCCAATCTTAATATTTCCTGCTTCCAGTTAAGTTAATGCCAAGTACATAATCATCTTTCCTTAGGATTCCTTTATTTTTTTTTAAGTGAAATGTTCTGCATGCCTATGACAAATTCTACTTGAATATCAGTGGTGTAAGTATGTATAACTTCTAATTGATTTAATTGTGCTTCTGTGGATGCATACAGTTCTATGTCATGCACGTATAGTATGAGATGAGATAGTATGTATTGTGTTGGTTCTGCTGTGTTTGATGTAACCATATTTAATGTTGTTTAGGCTGCATTCACACTGCCAATGATGAGACGACCACAGATCCTAAATGATAACAATAGCTTGACTTTTGTCATATTTGTTCCTCATCAAAGTGTTCACATTGTTCATTAGTTTGTCTTAGAACATGTGCACTAATGTATTGTACACTAAGCCTAATATACAATACATTAGGCTTAGTATTATTACAGTAGAGCATCGATTATCCGACTCAATTGGGGACTGGGGTTGGTCGGATAACTGAAAAAACGGATAACCAAAAAATATGAAAAAATACATTATTAGTATAGTAGAATCTTAAAACATGAATTTTGGAAAAAAATTATCTTGATATCTAAATTTATCAATGTTTTCTTAGAAATTTTTTTGAAATACTTTTTAATTAGTATCTACACTTCGATGTTAAGCCTAACAAAAATTTTTTTAAAATAATAATCGTCACTATTGTATCGTTAAAAATTAGAAAATTAAGCCTCATTTAAATACTGGCTCCGTTTCATGGTCGAACCATGTTGCCATCTAAAACACGTAAAAATACTATTAAAATAGCCAAGACATAGCCAAGTATTGTAGTGCCACATCACTAGCGGACATTTGAATTTGCCGACTAGAACGATCAGTTAACCGATGTGACGGTTAATCGGGGGTCGGATAATCGATGCTCTACTGTACTTGGAGGTTTGTGCTTCTAGAATGGATTTGTCTCCAGTTTAACTATGGATATGAATGGTAAAATGATAATTCTTCGATGTTGATGGCTGAATTTATTGTTATTAAGAAAAACATCAAAAAGTCGGCAGTGGATCAGAGCTATTAATACTGAGAGAAAAACAATTTCCATGCTTTTATCCAGGAATTATGATTAAAAGACATCGAAGGATTTTTAAAATTATTTTTGTATGTTTCCAAATACTTTCGACCATCTGTTAAGCTTGATAGGACCTCATGTCAAGAAACAAAACACAAATTTTTGCAAAGCAATTTTGCCTGGAGAATGTTTGAGTAAGACGATGTAAGCAGAATTATTTATTTATTCATGCAACTCTAATTTGATTTTGTAAATTGATATTAATTCAAAATTTAATGAAATAATTAAAATCAATTTTATTTTTTTAGTCATTACAGTCGATCCCCCTATAACACTGTTGATTTTTCCGTTTTATATGAATTTCATGTTGTACGAGTCACTTAGATTTTACAAATAGGTGAGCCATTCACAGCCTAGCACACATATTTGTAAAATCTAAGTGACTTGTACATCATGGAATTCATATAAAACGGAAAAATCAACAGTGTTATAGGGGGGGTCAATTGTATATTATTTTACCAAAGTATACACATTGTTAGACGAAAAGCTATATAATTCTAAAAAATCAATTATTAATATTTTACTAATAACAGTAAAAGAGTTATCTTCATATCATTTTGTGAATAATTTTTGGTATTCCAGTTGCAAACACTATGCTATATAAGAATTCTAAAGGATTAAAACTATATAACAATAAATAACTAACTATTTCTTTTTCATTTTAAATACTTTTTTCCAGATATCTAGCTAGTGAAGATTTTATGAGATTTGTTTCTTACAACTATAGAGTTATACCTGTTTTGGGGGAGAAAGAAGATCAGATAGAGTTTACTCAACGCCTTTATATTTTCCATTAATAAAAAATTATATTGATACTATCAAAATCAAATTGGAATCTACAGATGGAAAAGAGATCATCTTTTTTTGGAGGAAAAACATTATTAGTTTTGTCTTTTAAATAGTTATAAATATCACTTAATTTTACTTACTAATGTTAATTAGTCTTTAAGAAGTACAAAATTTATATTCTTGTTTGATATGAAGTGAATAAAGTATATTAGTTCATTATATTAGTTAATAGCAGAATAAAGTTTTGATTTCAAACAAATGTTTGATATAATGTGCAATAATTTCACAACAAATAAACATACATGCATAAGTGTTATATAGAGTTGTACAAAACAATATTCTAGGTCTTAATATTCTGGTAAATGAAAATACCACAATTTGAAATAATATAACACTGAAATTATTTTTTAAATGCAGGAATAAATTTAGGCAATTGTTAGCAATATATTCTCAATCAAGTTTTGATATTTTAAAATGTGAAACCAAGAAAGTTGACTTTGGAACTCATTAATAAATTGCTGGTCAAGTATTTGGTAACAAGAAACAAAATTCCAATTTTAGATCATCTTTTAATTTGCATAAGGTCACGATTTTTAATTGTTGGTATTTTGGGTAATAAAATCATCCAAAAGAGTTTGAAATTTGAAAACTATTCCAATCAAGATGTACCAAAAAACTGGTTAAGAAATGTTCGTCTAATATCTGATGTTGGCAAATTAAATCCCATTTTGCATAATTAATATGTTGTACAATAAATGAAGTGGTGAATATGTAATTTTTCCATATGAATTCCCAATTTAACTTATATGTGAATTCTGAAATGAATGTGCGAGATAAATCATTTCGGCAACTGATGATATCCCAGTTAACATAATTTTTAAAATGATGAATAGTACGTTCTTCTAATGGCAAAGATGAGAAAGTTTCCCAGTTTGAAACGGGTTGAGTATTGTCTATTAAAAAAACAAACAATTCTTTTATATTAGGAAATATTATTTGTTTATTTAGCTACATAATATGACACATTATTCAAATTAAATACAGATTTAAATTGAGTACATATATTAAATCGATACAAAATTATTTTTGATAACAGTTAATTTCAGTACATTCTCCAAAACCTTTTTCATTTCTGTCAGTGACATCTAATGAAGTTGTTTCTATAAGAGTTGAGCGATAGCTTTTCCAGCTTCAATAGTAATATTTTCTCGTCCAAAATTATACATCACGACGCCAATGTTTCCGCAGTATGTGTTAGATTGGAATTCTGTCGAGTCCATAAATTTTGGTTTTGGTTTGGTCTCACACATTTTAATTTTAAACAAGCAAATTTTCAAAAATTTGGCTTTATCTATGGATAGATCTAAGTCAAACTTTTGCTTTTTCAACTTGTGATCTTCTGTATTTTTAGGTTTGAGTCCTTTCTTTTAACCAATGCCCTGTTTCACTGTTAAAATTATAATCACATTCTAAAATTAATTTATATTTATTAAATTATTTTAAATAAAAATATTTGTAAAAATACTAATAAATACCCTCGGAAGACATGATTCTTAGATGTTGATATATAGGAGATTCTTGCAAAAGAAGTTTTAGACAATGTATTGAACAGTCTCCTATGTGCAGTATTTATACTAGTGTTCAAGATAACCATGGCCCAAAAACCATCCGGACTTTAAACAGCCTGCCCAAGCCCTACGGTGATCTCAATCCAAAAATTTCTCGACAGGCAATTGATTATACAAAAAACTGACTGATATCAGTTAAATTTTCCTTCAACTGCCCTGGCCAAGATTTTCCGAGAAGTGCTCAGCTAGCGATCAATTATACAAAAATGGACTGACCTTCGTTTAATTCTTTAAAACATTGATTTCTATTGATTTGATATAGAAAATACAAACAAAAATATCCACAAGTCATTGACTATAAACTCTGATGAACAATATTATTCTAGCACAATTTTCGGAACTTCATTTTATAAATTTTGTTTTTGTCAGTTTCATTCCATAACTATCGTAGTAAAACAAGTTTTTTCTGCAAATGACTTCTGGGCTTATTTTTTTCGTCTAAATTAATTATAAACAATTTATGATTAGCAAAGCAAATGGGTAAATCATCAGATGCAAAAACTCCTCCAAAAGTCCTTTTTTTTTTCAAATCACTTGATGCCAGTCTCCATAAAGTAATAATTAGTAATAGTCCCATAAAATACAGTCGACCCCCTATAACACGGGTTCCTATATGATGGCGAAAAAATTGTGATGGTATCCGTACAAACATGGTAAAAAAACTCCTATAATTCGGTAAAACGTCATCGGGCAGCCAAACTACTTTCCGCCATCCAGTGCCACACTACGGAGAGTTTAGGCGGGTAAATTGAGTTTACTATCATCTGTACAGTATGTAAATTAGGTACCGTAAGTCTAATACAGCACTAATTTTATACATTTCTTGTGAAAGAAACATTTCTTATTCAACGGCAATTAAAATTATTTATATTAATGATGTCTCCAAAGTTCAAGGAAGTTTTTGCAGAAAAATAACTTATCAGAAATCGCGCCCGCCGTTTGGTGCGCTGTTCCACGACAAAAACAAGCTTAAGCAATGGCGACGTTGAACAGTGTACACTCAGTAAGTAATCCTACAATTTTTTGTTTATAGCATAGTTTATACGGATTATTCCCAAAAAAAATATATGTGTTTTAGAAATGTTGAGTCGAATTAGTCTAGGAATCTATTAATTTTATGGAAGAAAACCTTTCAAACAGCTGTAGTCCGTAAACTTCACACGTGTCGGGCTGTGATTTGCAAGGTCTCCTAAAACATCAATTTCATAAAAATGGAACATATCTACCGTGTTATAGGGGGATTGACTGTAATAGTATTCATTAATCCTTTACCACTGCCATCTTGTTTACGTTTATTTTGTAATCTGTCCTAAGGCAATATAGGCCAGTCAGGCAATATTATTTTAAAAATTCACAAAAAATCAAATTATCATTATATTCATATGAAAAAAAAATCACGTACATTTATTAATATCTTTTTTAAATATGATATTTTTCAATACATTTTATTAGAAAAATTTATAAGAAAAAAA
>NW_019385585.1:100401-102672 GCF_000671375.1 Centruroides sculpturatus
AAAATTATTTATATTAATGATGTCTCCGAAGTTCAACGAAGTTTTCGCAGAAAAATAAGTTATCAGAAATCGGCCGTGGTTTGGTGTGCTGTTCCGCGACGAAAACAAGCTTTAGCAATGGGGTTGTCGAATGGTGCATACTCAGTAAGTAATCCTACAATTTTTTGTTTATAGCGTAGTTTATACGGATTATTTCCAAAAAATATATACGTATTTTGGAAATGTTGAGTCGGATTAGTCTAGAATCGATTAATTTTATGGAAGAAAACCTTTCAAACAGCCATAGTCCGTAAACTTTACACGTGTCAGGCTGTGATTGGAACGACTTGTAAGAAATCGGATTCCTAAAAAATGGAACGTATCTATGATCTTATAGGGGGGTCGACTGTATTGGGAATAAATAAAGATAAAAGAAGAAAAAAAAAAGGTTGCTCCTATCTGCAATTTTTTCCCCCTATTTCCCACAATGAGTAGTTTTTCGAAAGTCACTCACAGAGGAAGTGCTATCCATTGGAAAGCACTTCCTCTTCAGTCAAGGAAATCTTAAAAAGTTCCTTGACTGAATCTCTAAAATGGAATATTTCTCTTTTTTATTTTCTGATAAAAAAAAAATAAGATTGAAATCATCAAATTTACACTAGTCTGGGTTCTCACAGAAGACTGCATGTACTGTACAATAAACACTTTATATCCATTTTCAATAAGTGCTGTATTTCTTAGCTGAGTTCTGTGTGTTTAATTCATTTGTTGGTATAGTGTTTTCTATACTATGGATGTTTGGAATAGATGTCTTTGACAAAATTGTGAGAGTCTATTTTGTTCATCAGCAAATATGTAATCTTCAATCATCATATATTCAATAATTTTGTGCAATGTTCTTTTTTGTTTACAAAATATAAATGAAATCAAATCATGTAGGAAATTTAAAAAATTCATTGAGAGCTGTTAAAAGAATAATTTATTTGTTTCAATCTCAATCTGTTTTGAAACTGTAACACCACTAATACACACATGTCCAAAATTTCAGGATGATCATTAACACAATTGCTAGTGGAAATATCTAGAAAAAGTCAGTGACCAGCAATTTTTTCTAGATATCTTCATTAGCAATTGTTCAGTGATGAGCTATCATGACATTGTCAGTGCTGAATCACAATTTAAGATGAATATATTCCATATTGACAGATCTCTCTGCCTGGTTATTAGTAAGCACTTTCTATCTATTCTCCACCTATGTACAACTGTAGTATGTATTTTTTGTTGCTTTGATTTGTAAAATGCTACAAGTTGCTGTATTTTACCCTTTGTTAGACATTGAGTAAATAGTTGTCTGCATTCATCTACAGTTCTCTCTATTCATGTAAAAATGTCATCTATCCTTAAGTTTAGGACATGTATGTATTTATTACTAAAATCTTTTTTTCTAGAATATGTATTTTTAAAATTATTCTTAGAGGATTATATGACATAATTTGAAGTTTATGAGTTTTAAATAGATTAAATTCAAATACTATAATATATAAAGCATATTAAACAATCTTAATTTTATTANAACATTTTGTCAAAATTAACATTGTCTAGTTACCTAGTTTTTTGCTGGCACTGAGCCAGAAAGATACATTATAATAAATCATTAGAAAACATTATTTCAATTAATTTAATTTGATTTTGTGATCAGTATGGCCCAAACCACTACTACTCTGGTTATCTGCTGCACTGTATCTCCGTGTACACATCATTTTTCTCTATTCACCTACTGTTTAAGTTGTATTCTTTTTTAACTTTTACTGTATTGGTTGTTATTCTACTCTCAAGCTAATTATCATGTTGGTTGGTTTGAATCGATCATCTCTTCATCTGTTCATATCATTTTCACTAATGTTGTCATATTGTTTGAACACTATCTCAATGTAATTATATACTGTATGCATGTATACTTGTTCATTTATGTATCAGTGTATTTAACCTGATTCTGCTCTGCCAGTACAGTCGACCCCCCTATAATTACAGTCCCAATAATTATGATTCCTCTAAAACCGCAAAAAAATTGTGATGGTATCCATAAAAAACGGTAAAAAACCCTCTATAATTACGTTAAACGTCATCGGGCAGCCGAACTACTTTCCCGCTGTCCGTAGCGCCACGCTACGGAGAGATTTCTATCGTCTGGACAGTATTATATAAATTATATATAAATTAGGTACTGTACATATAATTATATATTAATTATATATAAATTAGGTACTGTATATATAATTATATATTAACTTA
>NW_019385585.1:103689-114392 GCF_000671375.1 Centruroides sculpturatus
CTGTCCTTTCCTGCATATATTCCATATTGACAGATCTCTCTGCCTGGTTATTAGTAAGCACTTTCTATCTATTCTCCACCTATGTACAACTGTAGTATGTATTTTTTGTTGCTTTGATTTGTAAAATGCTACAAGTTGCTGTATTTTACCCTTTGTTAGACATTGAGTAAATAGTTGTCTGCATTCATCTACAGTTCTCTCTATTCATGTAAAAATGTCATCTATCCTTAAGTTTAGGACATGTATGTATTTATTACTAAAATCTTTTTTTCTAGAATATGTATTTTTAAAATTATTCTTAGAGGATTATATGACATAATTTGAAGTTTATGAGTTTTAAATAGATTAAATTCAAATACTATAATATATAAAGCATATTAAACAATCTTAATTTTATTATAAATATTCAATTCTCACCCATTTTATAAACCAGTTCTTCAGAAGCACCTTTCAGAAAGCATACATAAATAACTATTCCTCGATTTATCTATTAATAAAAATATTTAATAATAATTAGTTTGTTAAAACCCTTTGCTGCACAAGTATTACTATAGGTTTATTTATTACATTAAACTCTTTATTAATCAACACACATTATATAAATATAGTCATTATTAAAATAAGTTTGGTAAATATTACAAATGTAAATTCGTCTCTGTTATTAAATTCGCTGTAATATAATATACAGCAAGCCATTTATATATTTAAGTTTGGTAAATACTTTGCACATAGCATTCAACAAAATAACTTGTGAAAATTTCACTTACAAATTGGAATATTTTTTAAAAGATAAGTAATTATTAACTGTGTTAATTAAAATAATGTTAACAAAAAGTATTATTAACAAAATTATATAATTTCGTCATAAAAAAAATCAAATATTTTATTGGATGATCACTCCTCAAAGTGTCATTATCATCATTTTGCCTGACAGATGACAGCAATATTCATATTGACCAGTCAATGTGATAAATTACAAAAAAGAATGAAATTTATTAAAATGCTTGATGTTGGTTGTCATTATAATGTCTGGGAATTGTTTATAATAATACCCATATTAATCACTTAGTCCTTAATATACATTTATATATATATGGCTGGTTGATGTAAAATGGATGGTTGGCATGAAATGTTCAGGCTTCATCAAATGGAACTCATTTCACACCAACCATGATATGTTGATGAGAATAGCAGAATGAAATGTTCACATCTGCATATATTTATATTTAGATGTAAACATTTCATTCTGCTATTCTCATCAACATTTCATGGTTGGTGTGAAACAAGTTCCATTTGACGAGTTCCAAAATGAGTTCATGCCAACCATCAACCATCCTTATTGTTTAGGATCAATACATATATATTATATATTATTAATATATTAATAATATATATATGATTTTCTTCAAGAAAAATCTGACATTCATGAGGTAATAATCATTCCATTGATTATATCAGTTGATACTCATTTTTGTATATCTGGAAATGCATCCCCTAATTTTAACATATTTGTACAAACTGATCTTGGATTTGATTCATGCATATGTACAAATCTGATTCATATTAATGATAAGTTTTTACAGGCAATTACTTCAGTTACTTGATATGCAAATTATCTAAAAACATTAACAATTATTAACATATCAGTGTGCATGGTGAATCATTGCTGTCACTGCTATTTATCATTCTAGTTCCTTTCATCAATACTACTAAATGTCACTCTAATTAGACTTGCACGCCAATGGAATAGTCTTATTATGAATACTTGAGAAATCATGCAAAATCCAAAGAACCTTAGCAGTTGGCATAATTTGCCAAACTAAAAAGTTTTATTTTTAAATAGTGCTTTAATATGTTAGACACTAATAAATGAGTATAGTGTAATTTCTTTGAAATTCAGACTTAACATGTAATAATTTATTGACGTGCCTTTAAAATTTTTGGTGCTTACATGTATACATTTTTTGTTTCTTATACATTAAAACTGAATATCAATAGAATCTATTGAATATTTCATATTAATTATTATTATTTCATTGATAGTATCATTGGCCAAATATATGGTTATCTTTTACCAATTTGGAGTTTAAATTAAATTTAATTGAAAAGGTTCAAATTTTTAAAATTTGTTTTCAAATTTGAGCATTCAGTGCCTAATTTTTAATTGCAAAAAGAAATTGACAATGGAAGATCTACAGAATCAAGCTTCTAACATACAGTTCATAAGATTATCTGGATCAAAAAATAAATAATTGGATGGCTAGATTGAAGAATGTGTTGGATAAACTGAGATATTCCTACAGTTTCAATGCTCAACCAGCAGACTTGCTTGAAGAGACTATGATAGAGATAATCCAGACCTATCATGATATAGCATTTCAATAGGAATTTCTAGCTTATAATATCTTGTCAGTTTATAATAACGTTCCTTTAAGGATTCCCTCCATTTATTACATGATGTAAATTATCATAAAGTGTTTATGTTTACAGTTAAAAGTCAATAATTATCAATTGGTATTTCTACATAAATGTGTTAATTTAAATGTTAAAAACACCTTTGTAATGTTTGTACATTAATTCCTCAATCTGAGATAATGTTTGTTCTTTTAATTAATGTAGTGTATTAGACTTGATGAGATTAAATATTTGATAATGTGGATATTGATATCAATAGTTTATTTGTATCAATTAATCAAATTACTTTTTGTAAACTCATCTATTTTTTGTTGAAGTAAATAAACTCTTATTGTAAGTTTCTCTTTTGTCCAAAAAAAGTATAACAAATAAATTAATAATGATACTTTTTGGTTAACAGGACACCAGCTGATATGTATAGCAATGGGTAAGATTAAAGCTCTGAATGAGGGGTTTCACACTACCCCCAAAATTGTTCATGAGATATTCGTCTCCAAAGGTCAGTTTTTAATACATATCATTCTACTGCCTTTTCTACATGCTTTGCATGTAAATGTGCACCTTGGTGTGAGCGATAGCAAGCACCTCAATATCCAGGTGGAGGTGAGCCTCCACACCCCCAAAACTACATAACATAAAGTACTCCATGAACAGTCAAGTGGGCTACTCGAAGCTGGCAGTCACATGGCTAAACTGTTAAATGTGATAGTCATTCACCGAAAAAACTGAATCATGCATTTAACTACTATTACAGCAAACTTCCTAGTATTCCAATACCAGAACGTGAAGCTTCTGTAACACTGTTTATAATAGCATGTTTAACAAACAAGGAAGAAAACGGAAATAACTTGCCATGACTAAGCAACGAACTGCCGATGTTCATTGTTAATGCCAAAGTCGATTCTTTCTGTAGACAGACCATAGTAGTCTAAACTTCTGTAATCATAATTTATATATATAAAATTACATGTCCTGACTGACTGATTCATCATCACCCAGAGAAAACTGTTGGACCTAAAGAGGTGAAATTTAGTTTCTGGATACAAATTCACTGAGTTCAGTGTTAATAAAGTTACTTTAGTATTAACACAAGCACTTTCGACGAGTGTATAACCATCGTCTTCAGGTGAAATGAACAAATTTTAACGAAACGAACGAGCAGAATGTTCCAAAGGAACAGAATATTTAAATTCAAATCAGGTGTCCAGAAATTCCGTTAAGAACGTGCAAATAGTTTTTGATATGTTTGAATCTTTAAATTTTTACAATGCTAGCAGCGTATGCATGGAAATGCTACCGCGTTGGTGATACGATGTTAGGCGCATTTCGTTTTTTTAGACACCGATACAAGGCAATCCACACCCCGGATAGATCAAGGGTGGGAACATTGCACGCTTCTGTAGTAGCCGTGAGAAGCGCTTCCCAGATGTAATTAAATGCTGCAACAATCGAAGTAGCCTTCGATTGTTGCAGCATTTAATTATTGCCGTTCTGTAGAACATCTTCCTTTGGCTACATTGTCTTGAAGTTCAGCAAGGTAGGAGGCGAGCATTCTTGTTGTTGCTCCTAATAGCTCCCTTTGCCGGATTTTCTAGGTGTATTACGTAAACCCTTGATTTTTCTAAAATGGTTAGCTTGTCCCGATCATTGCAGATACATCTACATAGGTTTGGTAGGGGTTATGGGCAGTATGAAATTATACCACCGAAATATATGGCTGATGTGTGTAGAGGTTGGTCCAAGATACGGCAATGATGACTGGATCACGGATGCTTTTTCCTTTCTGTACAGCGTGGTACATGGGTATAGGGAGTCTTTAACCTTATGGAGCACATGTTCATATTTGCCATGCGTGAATCCAGCGAGAAATATCACTACTCTGACAATGTCTAATTCAATTTTGCTGCTAGCTGCGTCAACAAAAGCAGTAATGCCCTTCTAACAAGTGCAGCAATAGCGGCATTGATGTACCGCAATGGTTGGAAAGCATCTGACGGGATAATATACAGTAACTTGTCAGATTTGTGATGAACAGCAAATTGCAGCCCCTCAACTGACTTTTGTATACACAGATCCAGGAACGTTATTGATTCCTCATGCTCCTTCTCCCAAGTGAAACTGATAGTACGGTATATGCTTGAGAGTTGCTGCACAAATTTGATAAATTCCTCTGTGTTCTCTCATACTGTTAGGATACCATCTTGCTGAGCATCAAGACAATGTAGCCAAAGGAAGATGTTCTACAGAGCTCGCTAAAAAGTTCTCAAGAAAGGCTACAACCCGTTTGGCTCAGAACAGCAATAATTAAATGCTGCAACAATTGAAGGCTTGTGTTCATCTAGGAAGCACTTCTCACAGCTACTACAAAAGCATGCAATGTTCCCACCCTCAATCTACCCAGGGTGTGGATTGCCTTGTATCGGCATCTAAAAAACGAAACGTGCCTAACATCGTATCACCAATGCGGTAGCATTTCCAAGCATGCGCTGCTAGCATCGTAAAAATTTAAAGATTTGAACATATCAAAAACTATTTGTACGTTCTTAACAGAATTTCCAGACACCTGGTTTGAATTTAAATATTCTGTTCCTTTGGAACATTCTGCATGTTCGTTTCGTTAAAATTTGTTCATTTCACCTGAAGACGACAGTTATACACTCGCCAAAAGTGCTTGTGTTAATACTAAAGGAACTTTATAAATGCTGAACTCAGTGAATTTGTATCCAGAAACTATATAAAACTTGGCGTGAGTTTTTAAATTTAGCTTTTTTACTTAGAGGTGAAATTTTGACAGTGCATTCCTACAGATAACTGCTAAGAAATTAATTTTCAAAATTCCACCCCTAATGTGGTGAAAAGGGTACAAAAGTATTGGAAAACATATTTTTGGTCGAATTTTGCAGCTTTGTTGTGCAAATGGAATAAATTTGTTATCTTTTAAAAGTTTTTGCCTATAATTTCATCATTATCTTAATAAATATTTTTTGATTTGTTTAAAATTATAGTATTTAATTGATGTTATATTGAAGTTCAGAATTTTCCAGTTTAGTTTTCATTTATTTTTTTTATAAGTTTTTTTATTTTTTGAGTACTTAGGTGTATTAATACATTAAAAAAATATACAAATTATATTGTAAAAACAGTTTCGTCAAGTAACCAATAGATAGCGCCGTAGTATTTCTAAAGTGCGCCATAGTTTGAAATAAACAAAAATCAGTAATTTTACCAAATTAGTAACAACTACTGATTGAGAATCTTAATGAAGTACCAAGGGAGGGTTATTTCTATCAAACTGCAAAATCCGTGCAGGCAGAACCACAGGTACAGCTAGTATTAAAATAAAAATTTCTTTTTTAGCTTATTAAATCAGGCCATTGTTCAGTAATGTCTAGCTACGTAAGAAATTTAATTAACTAGGAGGGCGGAGATAAGAAGCATTCAAAGTAGCCTTGAATCACATGTCGAACAGGGCTGAGGGGTCAAAGTTGGGAAGAATTTCTGGCCAGAATTGTCAGAGTTGGAAAAAATGTATCAACTCCCACTGCAGCATTTTAAATTTAATTTAGTTGTTTTATTTAATTGAAAGAAAAATTTATTTTATATTTATTAATTTTTAAAATCTTTTTGCATTTTGTTATAATTCATTTAATTTAAATACAAAATGCAGCAATTTAATTTATTAAATATATAGTTTTCTTTGTAGTACTTGTGTTTAGTAGTAAAATTATTTTGACCGAATTGAATTTGAATATTTTTGAATCATTCCTTTATTATCCCTACTCTAAATAAGTACTCTTATTTTTATGAATGAGCCAGACTAATTGATCAGAATATATATTTTTCTTTCCTGAACAAGGGGTTGAAGTAGCTACATTGCACAGTTTTTAGTTGGACTAACTTTTCTGGAAGGGTAAAAATGAAGTGCAAATGCTGTAGAATAAAGATATGTAGATGTAGAATTTTATCACCCTCCTTTCTTTCTTATTAAATATTTGTTAAAAATTAATTTTTTACACAAATAAATATTAATGTAAGTTATACATTAAAAATACTAACTATAGAAGTACTTGGGTAAACACCCTGGACTCCTTTCAGAGTTCAGAATAGGGTATCACCCTATGAGCACCTCTGCCCTCCATAAAACGACTTGGTATTTAATTTTGCCAGAGTTGGGAGTCGGCCTACTAAAATTATCAGGAGTCGGAGTCAAGGGTTTCCGCAGACCTGATGCAAAGTTAGCAAGTTAGACCAATCAGGTATAAAAAAAAGCAGACAATATAATCATCATAACTGTCATAATTTTATGACCATTATATAAAAATAATACATTTAGTCCAGCATGAGCAGCCATGTTGCAAATCATACAACAAAAATAATGACATCACTAATAGGTTAGCATAGACAAAACAAGCTGACCATACCACTTAAAATTCTAGCAGCAGGAGGAGTCTAGTAGTAGTACGAAATGAATTCGGCACTGCAGCATAATTAGAATCAACAAAAATTCTGTGACACCGAACAAAGCTAAGGTTTCTCAACTAGCTTCTGCATCCCTTGGTCAGGCCATGCAGTGATATGGTAACTCACTTTACGTTACATAAAAGAAAATCTCAGCTCCAACTTAGGACAATTAGACTTAACAATTCCTGATAACATACCAGAATTGCTTAAATAAAATTACTTCCAGCTGTCATCAATGCAGTCAAGGAAGAAGATTTCCAGAAGAGCTTGGGAAAAATTAAAAGAAATTTGGGTCAATCTTTACCTACATGCACAGTCATGGGCGACTGTTCGCTTCAGTTAGGTTAGGTTAGATTAACTATATTTTTAGTAGATGTTTCCTTTTTTCTCTTTTGTTCAGGAACTACCGTGAATCAATAACTAGCGATGTTAGGCACTATGTGGCCTGCCAGTGGCTCTCCTCTGGGAGGCATCCGTTGGGACAATGGCCATGACAGTGCACCTAGGTAAAGATTAACCGAAATTTGTCTGGAGAAAGGCAACAAATAATTTCTACCACGTATATTGACTGTTTTTGTGGCCATTTTGTAGAAATAAATCAAATTACTGTATACAAATTTTAACCCAACATAAATTAATAATTACGGTAAAGTATAATTATACCTTAACGAATACAGGATCTTCTTGTTCATTCGTTAATTTAGTTTGTAGCTTTGCATTCAGACATTGCTGAATAACTATTCTACCAATCGAGTCTGTAGCCATTACGAATTAATTGCGGCGTTTTATATAATTCCTCTTAAACTATAAAACCTATCACAGGTTACCAGGTGTTATCTTAGTATTTACGACACATACAGAATAATAATTATTTAATAATAGCATAGAACAGGAAGTCTACTCAACAAGAAAAATACACGTTTGAAAACATGTTTAATAACGCCCCCTGCCGCAGAAAGAATAAATCTAGTGATCAAGGTCTAGACCTTGTTGTGATGGATTGTTATTAAATTTAAATTTAATTTAAAAATAATAAACAATACATTGTTACTTTTCAACTGTTATTTCAAAAAATAATGTGTAACACAATTTAATTAATTTCAATTTCTTCCGCACCGTGGCGTATATACAACGTCAGCTTCTTCGTCCGATCCCAAGGACTATATACTTTTTTTTAATACTCTTTCCGCCCTGTGGGCACTAAGAGGGCCGCTTAAGGCAGGCCCATTATGGCTTCTGCCAGGCCCAGAGTGGGGCGACCGGGTGGTGAGGAGCGGGCCCGACATATCCGAACGGACCACTCCCCCGAAGGGTTCCTGGGGATTCCTTGACCCGTCCGGATTCGATCCCGGGTTCCCCAGAGCGGTGGGCTGCCACTTTGACCGCTCGGCCATCCGGCCGGTCTACTATATACTGAAGACTATATACTGTAAAGTCCTTGGTCCGATCCAGAATAAGCATACTGTCAACGTCGAAAAACACGTTATACGTTAAATAAAATGGAATGTGGCGACTTTGGTTTAAAAATATTCATAGACAAAGTTTAAACAGACATAATAAAGGACGACGGCGGCAGTGAAAAAATACAGTATGTTAAAATATTTAAGTGCGGGTTGTGTTTACCAACGCGTCACAAAAAAAAAACAGTTTTTTAATATCAATGTCCCCATTATCGGTACATATATAATTAAAATACAGGGTTTACATTATCTATCTTTTCAGCTGTAAAAATATCGAGTTAGTCATCGTTCCGCGCGTAACCGTGGGTAAGCCCCTCTTCAGGCAACTAAAACATTAAAATAGGATAGAACATACATATAAAAAATACACAAGTTTTGTAGAATTTCGAATATTCTAAAACATACTTATGCATACACGTTCTATAAATTGAAGTAACAGCTTATTCTCGATATTTTTTCGGTGACATTAGCTTATTCTCAACATTTTTTTTCAGCCAAGTATAATATTAGGGGAGTAAACGACATATATATACAAAACTATACATAAGTTTTATAGAATTTATAAAAATATCTTCAATTAAAGCATACCTTGAGTACGACTGTTATTAAAGTTGTACACAATTGATTGATTATGCTTTCCACTCATAAATCAGTTTTACAAAATCCTTATTTCCTTTGATACGCATTGACAATATAGTACGAATTTACATAACTTCTGCAATTTAATACAAATTTACATATCTGACATCTATTCTATTTTTGCAACGTATGATTGTTGATTTATTTAGCATTTCAATATTTATTATTATAAATTAGCACATTGATCACAATAATAATAGTGTTTTGAATGTAGTAAATACAATTAGTATATAAAATTTTTAACCAGTTTTCGTTTATAGAGATGCTAGGATATTTTTTTATACTATTTTGATTTTTGATTATTTCTATACTTTCTTTGAATATTCTTTTATATGTATCTTTTTCTCTGTGTAAAATATCTATATTATTTTTGTCTATATAAAAAAAAATAAATAAATTATAATTTTAAATTGGTAATGTATGTATAATAACGTTATAATATAATAATGTATAATATATGTAAATTGTAATATTTAAATAAAAGTTCGAATTTTCTAGCAATATATTTAGCGTAGCTTTCTTCACAAATTAGTCATGGACATCTGGCTTTTAGACAAAAGGAACGTCTTTTGTGTAGGGGCTGCTAATTACTTTATTGCCTTGTTTACAAATTTCTGTCCTTTCCTGCAAAATCCGGTGTGGTCCAATTCTAAGAATAAGTCAAATGTCGTCCACGTGTGAAATAGTTTGTGCTTGCGCAGTACGATTTTTGCAGTTTTATAACAAATTGTGTCTCATGCAGTGTGTAGCGTCTTTGTAATCCAAAACGATAATTGATAGACGAACGAACAGCAATTGGTTACAAACGTTATGTTTTATTTAAAAATTTCTAATTCAGATGCATTTCGAGTTGGCTTATATTCCCAACCCCTCTTCAGTGTTGTTACACAATGGTACAGCATAGATGTATTTTACAAAATTTTTAATTACATATGTAACGGACACTTTGTACTGTACATGTGATTGGTCGAGTTGCCAGTGGCGCGAAACTATTGTTCGTGGAATTATGACTAAACGCCCCTAAGGCAGAAGACCCCTAACCGCGAAAACGGAAGTCGTTGGGAAAATAACCCTGCGCGGTACGAGAGGAACCGCAGGGTCAGGCAGTGATGCCAGATTGGGCTACAAGTAGCGGATTGGGCTACTTTTTAAGTGCCCTCGCTACAAAAATTTCAAATTTGGCGACACGCTACTTTTTGGGCTAGTGATAATTATCTTCAGGCTACAAATCTTAAAAATACGCTACTTTTTTTATTTTCATATATAAAATCGCAAAACACTTATTGTATTATACAAAAGTAATAAAGTTTTATTTAATTTCATTACACTTAAGTATAGTAGAACTCGATTATCCGGATTTTCGATTATCCGGATTGTTCAAAATAAACAAAAGTTTTACGAATTTGCTGATTTGCACTTGGCGAATTACGATACTGTTTATGTACGTGATGGAATGCATAACTTTTTTTTTGTTTCAACAACGTCTCACCCGGCACAGTGGCCGTAAACTCTTAAATATATTGCATCCTAATAAAAATATAACTTGACATACGTATTTATAAATAATTTATTTTCAAATTATATCATTTCTATGACCAAGGGCGGCTTAAGACATGGGCAACGTGGGCCACCGCCTATGCCTCGCGTTTCGAAGGTTTATGCATTACTTAAAAGCCGCGAACGCGACGAAAAAATTTTACTCGTCATAAAACGATAAATAGTTTGTCA
>NW_019385585.1:116434-124557 GCF_000671375.1 Centruroides sculpturatus
TGAACATTTACTCTAAAGTAGTGCAGCCACTGATTCGATGTACAGTTTGATTGTACTCTACTGTTTTGTCAATAAAACTTGTCATAAATACTGTATTCTGCTGTTTCATTCAGCATACCGACTTCATAGAACGTGCAAAGTGCAGTAGAAACTTTATACGTATCTCATTTCCGGCTGTAGGTTCCTTATATCAAAACGTTCAAAATTTCATTCTCTACAATCCCCAAATCTTTAAAACGTCATTCTGATACACCCTGTGTATGTATATACATATACTGTATTACAAACTTATTTCATTAGTAAAAGTGCATAGTTGCAAAATAAATCATTTTTATTGTTTGGGCTACAAACAGTTCAAATCCGCTACTTTTGGAGCACAACCACGCTACTTTTTAACCTTCAGATCCGGCAACACTGGGGTCAGGCACTCTTTGGCTTGGTCTCTGGTTGTGAGGACGTCGAAGTGCGAGAAGCAAGAAGTACGAACGTATACCCCAGAATAGATTTGAACCTTGGGGTACGGACTCATCACTTTGAACTTGTACCTGGCTAAGATTCCCGTTAGCCGTAACAACATAGCATTTTAGTTAAAATGCATTATCTCCGATACAAAAAGGAACATAGTACTGTACAAAAATTAACAACTGGTGCCATCCGGTGCCCACCGAGCAACTACTCTGTCTCCGCTTGTCTAGCGTGTCTCCTCTGTCCTCATTCGTCCGTTACGATTCAGGGTTGAGAGGAAGGACCTTCCTCTCAATCCACACTTTATTTTCTGTTCGTAGTCCGTTCGACAGCCACTGTTCGAAGCGCATCGTCAATCAGCTATTTTGTAAGTATTTTTCATTATGAATTTATTCTAAATGTCTGACGGTAGTTTTTAAAATAATTAATTCAATGGAAATGTTAGTGATTTACATATACGTCCCCCCTATAACACTGTTGATTATTCCATTTTATATGAATTCCATGTTGTACGAGTCACTTAGATTTTTCAAATACGTGTGCCAGGCTGTGAACGGTTCACGTATTTGTAAAATCTAAGTGATTCGTACAACATGGAATTCATATAAAACGGAATAATCAACAGTGTTATAGGGGGGTCGACTTGTATAAAACTTATACTTAATATTCTGGGCCTAGCTAATTGAATATTTAATCTTTAGCCAACAGACTCTTCATTAATTAACGTATTTTTAACACTGTCTAGTGTCAGCAATTTTATCTTCTTTGCATAAATAACTTTTTTTCCACATTGTTGGTTTTCTTCTAGGTCCAGCTGCAAGATCTAACACGGATTTTGCAAAATAATAAACTCATTTAAGAGAGTTGCTGTAATGATTAGTCTTTTCTTTATCATCTAAATTTCCCAGCTTGGTGGAAAATTGTCTTTCCCGTCAGGATTTAATTTTTTTCCCTTTAAGAATAATCGTTGACAGCAAAACGTGAAAACCACTTTTTCACACGAGACAATAGACAAGTGTTTAGGTGCTACAAGATGCACTCTTTTCCTTTTCTGTCATACACTTTTCGCTGTTAATGAAGAGCGTACCTACAGCTTCTCTTGTGTATATTTTATATTAGATGGAGCTTGACGAAAATGTATAACCAGCCAATATACCATTGATATTTTCTTTTTTTGTTTTTTATAATTTATTTTAAAAAATTACAGGCGATGTCTTTAGACAATAGTCACCGCCCCTTATAAAAAAGGTATAACAATCCTCACTAGAATACAACAATTATAAAAAGTGACACAAGCTTTCTAGCTTTTACAGAATTTGGGACCTTCCGAAATTTTTATATAGGTACCGTACATAAATACAAAAATGCATTTATCGAAGTAATCGATGCATAGAAATACAAAAGAAATATGCAAATTTATAATTTTTTCTCAATTGTATAACAGAACTTGATTACTTCATTAAAATTTCAGAACTTGTTAAGTGTCTAATACTGACGTTTCATAACATTTACAGTAGACCCTCTATAGCACTGTTGATTTTTCCGTGTTATACGAATTCCATGTTGTACGAGTATCATAGATNTTTTTGTTTATAGCTCTTTATATACGGGTCGGACGGAAAAACGTTATGCGTTTTCTGAACGACTATTAAATATACATTCTTTTTAATATAACATAATTTAAAAAATTCATATTCCCTTAATATGCACAATTACCCATTTTTGGATTGATTTTAATGGTGAGCGAGTCGCGATTTTTAAAGAAATTTTGTTATTGCATGATTTTGTAATTATTCAAATTCTTACTGTTTGTAAGATTTCAAATGTGACGAAAATTAATTTACATTTTACAGTGTTATATTCTACTTGGATGTAACTCATTACTAGAACTGTATCGACGATTTTACGACGATTGTACCTTGATTTCGAATATACAGTTTACGTCATTCCACTATTTGAAAAGCATCTGCATTCAACAGTTTGTAAGTATTTTCCATTATAAATTTATTCTAAACATAGTCATAACTAGGGTAAAGCGAATGTTCCCCCGCCATAGGCGCAAACGAGAAGGTTTCGGAATAATATGTATTCGAAATTAATAACGAAAAAAGTTTTTTTGATTAGACTGAAGCAAAAGGTATCCAGCTAAAAAAAAAGGTCTTAAACTTAATATTAACGAATAGACATAGATATATCTAGATGTAATTTGACACGCTGAATCGATTGGTATTAAAAAAATTTACTTACGATCAACCGTTTAAAAGTTATGAACGATTTTTTATTTCCGGCTATTTGCTTCGTTTAAGAACAACTTTATTAAGAAATACGCAGGCACTCATCGATATTAACAAAACGAATTACTTTAATTCATCATAATACATTCCATCTACGAGAGAAAGCGACATTAAAAATGCTAAAATGGTGTCGTTAGCCAGCGAACACGCGTAACCACGACAAGAGTGTAGGGACAACTGACGCAGGGAAATTTTCCCTCGCCGGTGGGGAACATGTCGAGCGTGACGTCACTTCCACAATTCCCTACACACACGTGTGCAGTAACAGAAATAGTTGACACGATAATATAATTATTATATATTATTTAAAACAAAAGTAAAAATTTAATAACAAATTTAGGTTTCCTCATGTTACTTTGTAACAACATTAAACGTCTTTAGTTCTTTATTCCAAGATATCGGCTGTTATGCAAAAGGTATCCAGCTTTAATTGCGTTTTATAAGCATTCTTTCCTCGCCGTTTCTCATCTAGGGGTTTATACAGTATACATATACTACACACTCGTCATTAGAGCCTTCTTACGCTCATTTTATATCACTTATACAGCGACGGACGCTTTTACCCTAGATGCTGGCTGCTCTGTACTCCTACCATCACAACTGAAGCAAAAGGTATCCAGCTTTAATTGCGTTTTATAAGCATAATTTTGTTAAAGTGGATTATTATACGATTATAGATGAATTGAGATGTGAAGTAGGAAATTGGAGTTTTTAACTGACGACACTGGATCACACCCTACTATAAGTTGACAAGACCTGGTATATTGTATAGTTTACATATTTCATTTTCTATTAAGCTTTGTAAATAAATACTTTCAGTATGATTTGTACCGTAGTTTATGGCATTTATAAATTTGAAACTGTTTGTCTATGTTTTTATCAACCCTCGTGGCTACTATTTAAGAGCATTTATTATTTCGAGCTGTAATGGAGAGATGTGGTTACTATTGTGTGCAGCTATTATTTATATAAAACCCGTATACAGTAAGGACAGTTGCTCAAGTCGTATCCCATAAGAAAAATTAAGTATAAATTGTAAGATCTATTAAATAAACAGAAATTGTTTTATTCAAAACTTTTGTGAACATTGTTGTTATTATGATAAAATTCGAAACGCCAGTACCTTTTTAAATGAAATTAACAAAACTAATTAAAGTAAAATCGGCACGACTAAGGAAATCAGTTTTCTAAGTTAGTTACTTACTACACTTACAGCTTAAGTCGTACCAAAGAATAAAATAGAACACAAACAATCGAAGTTTATATATCTTAAGTAATGTATTTAAATATAAAATATTTTTATCATGTCAACGTGACATATTCAGTTATTACAAACACAAGCATATTTCTGTTATTATTATTATTTTTTGTTTGTTAACTCCAGCACATAGATCATGCACCTGTGTCTTACTTTTTAAGCACGGAATAGTTTTTTTTTTTTTACGATCTTCTGCACAAAGATTACAAAACCAATTGCTCTTCTTTTTTGACTTTTTTCTTTTAATTTCCATTGTTTGTAACTTTCAACTGCTTATTTCTGTTGAGGTTGTCACTGGAACCCACAAAGACAGGGAAGGATTATCTTTCTTGAATTTATAATATCATTTTGCCAATGCAGTATTTCCTGTGTTAAAATAATGTGGTAATTTATATTTTTTCGCCAAATGAAGTGCCAGTTTTCGTAGATCAGCTGCAGTAAGCTCAAAGAAATATGATTCTAAAGAACACGTTTAACTATCTCTTTCTCCATTTTTTCAGTCAGTCAATCCACGAAGATGACGTCTTAAGAGTTGGTTTAGGGATTTCATATTGTCTGTGATGCTTCAGTAAATCTAATATCACCACTGCCTAATTTGCTTAACGTCTAGTCCATATCTTATTGTTTCCGACTATTATAAATTCGTTTTAACATGTTTATGGTCTATAATAAGATAAAAAAAAAAAAACAAAAAATAAAGCAATATTATTTGCTGTTGAGTTTACTGTCTTACCTCCACCGACATTCGGCAGATAAAAGTTAATAACAGAGAGTAATTCCTTAAATCGCACCGGAACGATTTTTGAATCGTATGTGCGTACTGCCGATTTAGGCAGTGGTACGACTTGAACAACCTTATCCAATATAAATTACTAAGTCACTATTTTTTCTATGTTTAAAATTTTATCAACATTCAATTTCCGTCTCGTTCATCATATCGATGATTCAATTATATATTTCGTGTTGTTTTTACCGATGACGGATCTTCCACGGGCTCCTGTGTATAATTATTTTATAGAAGCAAGTTCTCGGTTACTTTTAGAGCACTTTTTAAATAGCTTTTTATTGTTAAAATCTTGTTGTTGTTCTTCCTTTTGCGCACTAGTGCACCTTGAAGCCATAGGAATATCTATATCTTACAAACAAACCAAAAACAATATAAGCAAAAACGTCTTTTATAAAAATTTGCCCGCCCTGAAATCCAGCGGCGCCCAACTCCTCCGGTAAAACTGACCCATCCAGGCAGAAAGTATAATCTTTGTCTAGTTTTCTTTCCTAATTAGATTATAATATATCATTAGGTAGACAGGTCTAAACTTTTTCCAACAAAAACATACTATATACGTTTTTGTTGATAAAAAGGATGATAAAAACGAGGTACCAATATAAAAGTGATTCTAATGTATAAATTTCGCTCCGGTGGTTCGGTTTTTCCCGGAGGGGTTAGTATAGCGGATATATCACACCGGGAAGCTCTTCATTTCTTAATTATTTAAGTGCAGTAGGGGTACAGAATGTCTGGAGGGCAGATTACATTACAGTTTGACCACACCTGTATATTTGGCAAACTCCAAACAATGGGTAATGAAATCAACGATTCGTATTTCTCACGAGATAAGCGTAAAAACTGCAACTTTGGAGTACAATATTGGTTTGCGCAAATCACGTGACAGCTAGCTGTTAAATTGTATAAATACACATGCTCACTATAATTCTTTCCTTTTTTCTCGATACCTTCTAAGGATTGAGTGCTCTGATACACCAGCTATATGTTATTGCAGATATTATTGTGAAGAAAACTGAAGATTAATTATTCGACGATTTTATATNTCTTAGAGTACAATATATGGAATATACTTTTATGTTTTTAATATATTTTATAATGTCAAATATGATTATTTGAAAGAAGATAAAAGTATAGATGAAGTCTATAAATTAATAGACCAAAGAGGAACAAATAGCAATTCCTAAATACGTATTCTAAATTAAACAAATGCCTGTTGGCTGAGAATGGTTTCCTCAAAGAAAGGATTTACAAATAGGTTCAAAAACATAGATGATATTAGATGGAACAAATCATGTCAAGTGTTCTGATGTAAATAAATACTGTATACCTAAAAAAACTTCCTTTCAAAATCATTGGGAAGGATAATCACCCACGAGAACCTTATTATATCCCAGTAACGAAAAATTTTAATTAAAACTAACGTTTTCGACCATAATCATGATCTTCCCAGGCTTTTGACCAGTACAATTCGAATATGGGAATGCGTCGAATAATCTGTTTAAATTATTTTAAAATTCCGAACATTTAAAAGCTAGAAGATAATAAAATAAAAAAAATATATCTCATTTTTGGTTAAGATATGAACGGAGAGAAAGTATAGCATTTTTTTTCAATTCAATTCAAACCTTATTAAGCGTATAAGGCTTTCGCCTGTTACAAGGGCGATGTTTGTTAATACAACATATTAGTCCTTAATATTTCGTTTAGAGATCTTTTAACAAAACTATTGAATATCAATTATATATCATAAAGTTTTAACTTTGTTATAACACAGATTTACAATAGAACAAATATCTTTTACGAACAAACGTTTAAGAATACCGTAATATTATTTTTCTAACACTAGTACTTTGCACTAATTAGTAAATATCTAACTGGTTCACACTTTATATAAATAACATTTTCGTTAACATTAGACATTAATTACAATTTATTTTAAAAAATGGTTCATAAAGTTATATACTTTAAAAATAGTTTAATATTTGCTCTAGATCAAGGATCTTATACATCTCAGATTCATTGGAGCAGTTGGCTATTATACTTATATCATACTTTTGACTGATCTCATTTACTTTACAACATACACAAAATATATGAAATTTAGATAATGATTTATTACATCTGGGGCATACGGTTTGCGAGTACTCTAGGAACTTATTATTGAAAATAATACCATTTTTATTTAGTCTGAGTTGTATAAAGAATTTTTTTGAAGTATTTTAAATAATCTTTGTTATATTGCAGAATATTTATTATATTTAGTGGCGTCCTCATCATAATGTATTTTTTCAAATATTATCAAGTTGTGTATTGTACATAAAATAATGTTAGTTACTTTTTTGATTCCTAAGAAGTTGTTGAAGAAGAAATATTCTTTAAATAAAAAATAAATAAATAATTGAATGGTGTGATATTTTTGTAACAAAATTCTACATTAAGAATTTTGACGCTCTCTAGTGAGATCTCGCAACTTTCTCGTAAATATTAACAAATTCAATGAAAAATTCTACATCTTCAACAAAATCTTTAATAGATAATCATCTGCTGAAATTACAACAAATGAAAAAAAAATGAAATTACTGAAATTTATTCGATATATCAATATGTAAACTTTTACAGAAATAAAATATAACATGATTATTTAAAGATGTGTAAAATTTTGGTTCTGACTTATATTTTTAATAACAAAATATCAGAGTTTAAGAACTTTGTAGTATTCTGTCAGAACTAGAAGTTGTAATTATCTGTTAAACTAATGACATCTGATTACAACCAGAAAGACTAAAAATGTTTATGGCAAATAAGTTTTCATTTGAAAGTTTTTGTGGTTTTTTTTGTATATTATGCGCAGCCTGCACTTAAACTTATTAATACACTACAATAAACTATGGGCGATAGATTTTAACTCATTCAACCAAGTTATTTCTAACTTTAGCTGATTCAAAATTATAAAGTATGCAATAAATAAGTTATCATTAAATCGGCTTTATCAGTGGCTGAATGGATAACAACACTGACCACTGATAGCCGTTTCTGGACAATTAGAAAACGTGCCTGTCTAATTGTGATACGAATTAAATCAAAATATAAAAAATGACAGTACAATTAACAATGTAGAAGACGATAGACTGTTCTCAAATCAAACAATTATTGTAATCGAATTGTGTAGAATTTGTTAGTTTTGAATTAACCTTGCTTAAAAAAAGTGTCTAACATTTTCTATAAAAATAGTGTCAAAACACACGTCAATTATAAAAGGCACGAGAAATAAAATTCATATTTCCATAAGATGTGGATTTTCGAAGAGCTTATAAATATG
>NW_019385585.1:124657-194964 GCF_000671375.1 Centruroides sculpturatus
TCGTTTTGTTAATATCGATGAGTGCCTGCGTATTTCTTAATAAAGTTGTTCTTAAACGAAGTAAATAGCCGGAAATAAAAAATCGTTCGTAACTTTTAAACGGTTGATCGTAAGTAATTTTTTTTAATACCAATCGATTCAGCGTGTCAAATTACATCTAGATATATCTATGTCTATTCGTTAATATTAAGTTTAAGACCTTTTTTTAGCTGGATACCTTTTGCTTCAGTCTAACCCATTCCACGTTATGAACTTTTCGTATGTTAACATTTTATATAGATAACTGCATCCAGTTATTTTTTTCTGAATTTACATCTACTGTATTTAGTTGGAGGATGACTATTATATTCGAACAAAAACTAGTTAATCTTTTAATGAATTTGATGTGTAAGACATTTTATGAGGGGCCATTATTTCTAGCTCCTTTCTTGTTCTTTATTATGCAAGAAATCGAGCTTCTTTTTCATTAATGTAAACTGGCATAAATGTATTCATGAAATTAGTTTGTAGTTAGTAAAATTACTTATGTATAATTTTATAGTACTGTTACTGTGTGAATTATTTTAAAATTCTTACAGGATGACCAGCCATGATGTTAAAAGTTACTTAGAAAAAATATATAAAATACCTGTAATGCAAGTAACTACCAGAGTATGGAGTGGTGAGTTTTGCATTCACTTTTGTTTATTTAAAAGAATATTTGGTCTAAAATTTTAAAAACATTTATATTTAAAAAAGTTTAATGTAATTTGTTTTTAATTAACTAGAAAGCTGATATGTATCTATAATAGGCTTTTGCTAATCTGGTTGTTCCTTGAACAGGGGGATGCTGGATTACTGAGATTGTATGGACCTAGTTGCAATGAATGATGTGACTTGTCACTCTGGTACCAACTCTTTTTGCAGGCAGGTTGATAAAATAATATGGTGTGCTGAAATGTAATATTGTACACAGAAAATGAAATCTGAGTAAAAGAATGTGTAACATGAACATTTTTATGAAAACGGAAGTGCATAGGTTAGAAATGAAGGTTATGCCAGATTACCAAGAGTCTATTATTGTATTTATAAAAAAAGTTTAGTTTTAAGAATCTAAAACAGTTATTGATTTGAATTAATTTTTATTAAAGTCTGTCTATGGGAAGAATCAACTTGGGTATTAATTAACCAATCAGCATCAGCCATTGATCACTTAGTTGTGGCAAGTTACTTCTAGTTTCTTCCTCATTTATTAAACATGTTACTGCCATTGTAAACAGTGTTATGAAAGCATATTCAAATACAAGGAAGTTTGCTATAGTAGTTAATTAACTGTAAAGAATCATACACTTAATATGTTAATTTTTTTATAGCATTCATTAACAGAAGTCATTCTGCCATTTAGTCAGAAAAAATAAAATTCACATATTACCTTACATATTAAGCAAAGTGCTGAATATGTAAGGTAATATGTGAATTTTATTTTTTCTGACTTTTATCTGACATCATTAGGGAATATTCTGAATGGTTTAACTGAAGTGACATTTTGCATGAAATTGCTTTCAAGTTGATTCTTTCCATAGACAGATTACAAAAAGAAGAGATTTTGTATGACATATTTATTACTAATGTAAAAGTCTATGAAGCTTGCAACAAGGTTTGGCCATTAAATTTAAGAAGTCAAATTTGCAATTTATTAATAGAAATGTGTTTTTATAAACATTTTTAGTTTTAGATGTTTTAAAACCTACTTTTTGTTAATTTATTTTTCTAATTAGTTATTTCTGTGATACAAATATTTTACAAATTATACAGTGAAGAAAAATAAATATTTTCCTTCACTGTATTAATACAGTGAAGGAAATAAAAGGTAACTTTGTATCACAGAAATAACTAATTAGAAAAATAAATATTTTAAAATAATTTATTACAGTAGAGCATTGATTATCCGACCCGTGATTTTTAATTAACCATCACGTCAGTTAACCGACTGTTCTAGTCGGCAAATTTCAAATGTCCGCTAGTGATGTGGCACTACAATATTTGGCTATGTCTTGGCTACTTTAATATTATTTTTGTTAAATTTTTGCATGTTTTAGCTGGCAACACTGGCTCAACCATCGAAGGGAGGCCAGTATTTAAACTAGACTTAATTTTCTAATTATGAGTGGTTGTTTGTTTTGTTAGCAATAAAATAATTTTAAAATGATTTTTAACAATACAATAATGACGATTATTATTTTTAAAAAAATTTGTTAGGCTTAACATCGATGAAAATTCAATGCAAAGCTGGTTAATAGCGATATACTAATATACTAATTACATGGGATATACTAATATACTATACTAATAATGTGTATTTTCATTCTTTTTGGTTATCCGATTTTTTCAGTTATCCAACCAACCTGAGTCCCGAATTGAGTCGGATAATCAATGCTCTACTGTATTTAATTTGTAATTGAAAATTTTAAATGCAGCTATCAAAATAGATATTAGTTTTTTAATATTAACAATTTTATTTAAGATACAAACCAAGTAATGGTTATATATTCTATTAGATATCCCTCAATTTGTAATTTATTAAAAGTTTTGAAATTGACTAGCCTGTGGCCATTGACATTTGTAAAAATAAATTTTGATCTCAATATTATATTTTTATAACATATGTAAGCACTAAGTCTTATTAATGTTGCACATTCTCCAAGAGTAAATTTTTCTATTTATTATGGTGAATATATTGTTACTTGTTTTTATAAGACATTTATATAAAAAAAATTAAACATTTTACACACAAAATAATTTTAATGTTTGTTATTATGAATCTGTTTAAGACATACTTTGATATTTTAAATCATTTATATTTTTTAGGTGAAATTAAGAAAAATGAATATTTTGGTCATCTGAGAAAGGAAGATGACTACAGAATGGCATATGTTGTATTAGTAAGATATATATTTTGTTTCTGTTTAATACTATAAAAAAATGTAGCTTTTACAATCAGCATTATCAAATTTCTTTCTGATAAACCTAATGAAACTACTGATGAAACCCATCTTTTTAAGGACAAAACTCACTAATATTTACCATTACTAAAATTTCATATTATGTATATAAAGCAAAATATTTAATATCTAACATAAGTGAGTGTGATGCATTTAAGCATTGGAAACATAAGTTTAGAAAGCCTTCTATATCATGCTGCTGACAGGAACTCATCAATATTTAAAGTAAGGGTTACATTTAGAATATATATTTTATGTTACAAGAAACATGCCTGAGTTTTCATTAAAAACGTTTTATTAAAGATAAAACATAAAATGCTTTAAAACTCTCCAACTCTAAAAATGTTTACCAAACTTATGCATCATTTCTTTTTCATATTGGCATTATGCTGTTATACATTTAAAAATCCTGGGCAAAATCTTGGAATTAATTTTAGAAATTATAAATCTAAGTTATTAATTTTTTAGTTTCAATTTTTTTCTGAATTTAATGGAGAAAAGCTCACCTTCAAGCCTAATAGCACTTTCACTTTTATTTTGAAATAAAGTACAAAAAATGATTCCATGCTTATAATACCTAACAATATGTATAAACAAATTACATCATACTAATTTAAAAATAATTAATTTAATTTGTATTGTTAATGAAGCTAAATATCTCCAGTAAAAACAAGTTGCAGGAATTAATAATGATTCAGTGTATTTATAGATTGTACTAGTTGGTTTCAAATTTTACAGACTCAGACATTTTTGGAACTAAAGTTTAGTTCCAGAACAGTTCTCTATTTTTTATACTACTTTAGCCTATACATTTGTCTTTTTGCTATCATTCTGAGATTTTCATTTCATCATTTGACAGATGAACACACAACAACAATAGTATATCAAACTGTTTTATGACGTGAATAAATTTCTTTTGAGAACAAATTACTCCTATTGGCTTAGGCTTTAACATGTAACATTGTCAGTCTCAGATTTTAGTGAAAAACTAAAAACCAAGATAATAATATAAATGCAATGAAAAAGCTGCACATGATTTTTGTCAGATTTTGTGCTATTTAATTCTTATCTATTTTTTTTTTTTTTATTGGAAGTACTGTGAAAATATTGAATTTTTTCATTTTTTTTAACCCACTAAAAATTATACAAAATGCTTTTCAACCAACTAACTTGCCCCTACTAAAAATTATTACCCAGCAGAATTTCTGCTAAATTTTGATATTGCCACTACATTTGATGGATTTTCTACTAAACTAGCAACTCTGTTTACATTTTAAAAATACTATTAAATGAATTGTAATGTAAAAAGTCATACACTATATTATTTATATTATTCTTAATAATGTAAATTTATCTAAGAAAATTTAAATTTTTGAATGATTAACTAAACAAATTTTGTTTTTGTAATTAAATATGATTTATTCATTTATTCTTAAAACCTTTCTTAGAAATTCTTTTAACTTATGTACCATATTAAATTTAAGATGTTCCTAATTTGTGTACCATTCACAAGCAACAGGCAAATCACATAGTACTATATTCTAGTATATCTGTAATAATCTCATTTACATTTAAAATATAAATTTAAACTCCATAATCAATTAATAAAAATGCTATGCCCACTAAAAATTTGTACAAAATGCTTTAATTTTATCACTATAAAAATGCAATAAAACTAAAGCAGACAGTGTTATGTAAGTTTTATTTCTTAGATATTGTTACTTGTTTAGGTTCTGTTTTGGACACCATAAGACCTAGCAGTTTAGGTGACAGCCTATCAATCTGGAGGACCTGGGATTGAAGGTCAGACGGGTCAAAAAATCACAGGAATAGTCTGTCTGGGTATTTTGGGCCTCATCCCTCATCACCAAGCCTCCCCACTGTTGGCTTGGCCAAATCCATAATGGACTTGCTAAAATATTTTAGGCTATGAGCACTGAGAGCCTATTTTTTTTTTTTTTTTTTTAATCAAAGTTGAATATTTTTTAAAAACTGTTTTTGCCTTGTCCATTATCAGTTTGGCCAAGCCAGCAGTGGGGAACTATTAACTGTGATAATTTTTTTTATCAAAACAGTTAATAATTTATTATAACATGAATTGCAACTAATCATTAAATAAGGTACAGAAGAAAGAATGACTCCAAAAAATTTGAATCATATCTCACAAGCACATAGCTAATTACCCCACTGAAGCATTTAGAATACAACTATATAAGCAATGATAGGCTGAAATTATTCCTTTGTTTTGAGAAAATATGATTAAAGTAATTTGATCAAAATAATTTTAAAAATCTGAATTTCATTATAGTTCAAGTCATTGAAATAAAAAACTTTCAAATCATCATTTATGAGTTTAATGGTGAATAATTGTTATTTAAAAACTAGAAAAGATTATTTATTTTGAGAAGTTGTTAAAACCTGCAGACCACATAATCTAAATCAACCAAAATTTTCTCATGGATCATCAGCAGTTCACGAGAAAATTTTGGTGGTCTATGACTAATTTGGACATTGATTGACTAAAGGTTATGTACGCATGGTATTATGAAAGAAATGCAAAATGCTTGGTTGCTTTTTCTCACTTGTTGGGGTTTTTTTTATTCCAATCTAAAACCAAATAGGAATGACTGTTATCAATAAATAATAATGTGATGCTGATCTACCTGTTGTCTGCCCTTCCATAATCTCCAGAAAGAAGTTAGATCAATGTCCAGACCGGATGTGAAAAGATTAGGGGCAGGAGGCCTATATTAAGTATATATGAACCTCCAGTTTGGACCAGAAGTCACGTTACTTTGATTCAGAATTTGATTCAGACTCCCCGAATGGAGAGCAGCAGGAAAAGTATAATGTACAGTCCCTGTACATTATACTTTTCCTGCTGCTCCGACAAGACACTGCTAAAAGAATTGAGAACATTATGTCAAAAAATTAATGCCTAGCTTTTTCACAATGCCACAATAAATAATTGCTCGTTAGAATTAGTTTAGTTTGTTTAATTAGGGCAACACGACACGTGAGCGATCTGCCGAGGGGGATGCATCTCAGGAAGACTTATGTGATACTTTCCATTCCATGCAGGTAAGTGATGTGGAATGGAAAGTATATATATCGTTTACATATTGAACTATATCATTACTACATACTGCATTAATGATATATTGCGAAATAGTTGTGCTATATCATTGTTGCAGTTATTTGGTGAATATAATAGTATATATTTTTAAATTATATCTTTTGTAAGAATTAGATTTAGTTTATTATTTTCTTAAGTNTGCTATATCATTGTTGCAGTTATTTGGTGAATATAATAGTATATATTTTTAAATTATATCTTTTGTAAGAATTAGATTTAGTTTATTATTTTCTTAAGTTTTTTCCAATAGACGACGCTACGTGTAAAGCCAGCAAATCTAATGTAGATAGAAATTAATCAATTTATAGAAATCCAATCGATATTTTTGGGTGATATTTATGGCATTATCTAAATTAGAAGTGTGTTAACGTAAATGCCCAGTTTCGTAGCAATTGGTCGAACGGTCCAGGAGTGTGTAGCCAACAAACAAACATTCTCATTTATAATCGTTGATATATTATATATATATATATATAATCAAACTTTACATTAATTAGAAAGATACTTAATAGTTTTTAATTATGTAATGTCTCCTACCGATAAATTTTCAGAATGTGGTTGAGACATGATGTTTGCAGTAGCTTTAGTGCAGTTGAGTGGACTTCGATTAAAATAACTTCATTAAGTAAGAAAGTCGATACTAAGAACGATTCCGTTGAGAGATTTTCTTAAGTAATCTTCGAATGAATGATGGTAGAATAATTGTTTTTTTTCAGCCTAGAGAGTATAAATTCGAATTTCCCGAGTTGTTTCCGAAGGAAAAGAAGAAGGAAGAAGAAAAGGAATTGAAAGATTTCGACAAGAGAGTGAACGAATACAAGAAGAATATCTGGAACGAAAATAGGGCAGATCTTCCACCCTGGTTCAACATATAAAACTATTCGTAGGAATATTTAAATAGAGCAGAATTCTTTGTTATTTGAAAGAATATTTTCAATTGATAAACCAAATAAAAATAAATAAATAAAATTGGAACGAGAGTCTTGTCTTGAGTTAATATTTACGAGTCTGGAAAGTGAACGCACGTCCTCTTGTACGTTTTTATTTCTTTACACGTTTTTATCACAGGAATGAGATGGTCTGTGTTTTAAAATACAAGGTCTGTTCAAAAAGTATCGGACCTTATTTTTTTCCGCGTAAACCAATGATGCGCGAGAGGCCTCCTTTGGTGGAGTTGTGGAGGGGACAGTCATGCACATCTCTGAATTTTTTCCCGCCTGCAGGAAGCGTCAGTCGTTGGCAATCGGCCTATGAGTGAGGTCATGTAGAGCGCTCTCGTCGGATTCCACTAAGCTGAAAAAATGACTGAACAACGCGAGCAGCGGTATTACATCAAATTTTGCCAAAAACCTTGGCGATCCCCGAGTGTAAATCATTCGCAAGATTCAGCAGGCTTTCGGGGACGATCCTCGAGGCCAAAAAAAAGCGCGGCAGGTCTGCAGCAATATCAAAGGTCATGTTGACAGTTTTTTCGACTCTCGTGGGGTGGTGTGTCGTGAGTACGCACCACAAGGCCAAACCATCGCAAAGGAGTACTACCAGGAGGTCCTTCGTCGTCTTTCCGATACAGTGCGACGCAAACGACCGGATCTGTGGTCGATCAAAACTTGGCAGCTCCATCGTGATAACGCATCCGCCCATTCTGCGCATCTGATTCAGGCTTTCGTCGCCAAACACAACACTCCTGTGGTTCGTCACGCTCCGTAATCTCCCCACATGGCTCCGTGTGACTTTTGGCTATTTCCCAAGCTGAAAATGCCGCTAAAAGGAACACGAATTTAGTCGAGAGAAGACATCGTGCGAAATGCGACGGACCGGCTGATGGCCATTCCAGAAAATGCGTTCCAGCAGTGCTTTCAGCAATGGCAGGAACGCTGGGAGAAGTGTATACATTACCAAGGAGACTACTTTGAAGGGGATTAGGGTTTTGTACCTCAAAGTCAATAAATTTTGCCGACCAAAGGTCCGATACTTTTTGAACAGACCTTGTACAGTAATACAATCGAATTATCGTCATTGCGGATAAAATGGAAAAATAATGGAGAGACACGTCGGAGTTGTGGAGTTTTAGTCAGAGTCGGTAGATTTTTACGCGACTCCACAGCCCTGATTAGAGGCTCTATTGATGAAAAGCATATGGCTATTAAGACATCAACTGAAGAAGCAGTAGCCTATTTCAATAGAAATAAGTATTATTCTGTCATCATATAAGTTTAGTTTGTAATGAAAAAATGGTATTCAAATGATACATATGGGAAATGACTTCTCAAGAAATTGTAAGTGAAAATTCATTCAAGTATAAAAACTTGTGTAATTTTGGATTATTATTAATGCTGTTCATTTCTTTACGATTTATTTAATGCTCTGAATATAACATTTCTGAAGATTCCAAATGCTATTAGGTAAACCTCACTTTTAATCGTAAACAATGAATCGAACTTATTTTTTTTCACATTAACTGTTTATGAAAAAAGTCATCTAAAGCTATTGAACCTTACAATGAAAAAAAGATCATTGTAAACATTTTACACAACAAATAATTGAAATTTACCAATAAAAATACTTTCTGCTGTTTATTTTTCGAAAGCTAATTCCATTTTTTAGTACTTTGTATAGAAAGTAATTTTTTTCATGAGAGCAGCCATATTGAATTAGCACAAAGCTCGACAACGAACTATCTATCACTCCGAGCTTACCAATTTCGCTAAACATGACGTCACATAGCTCTAAAGTAAACGCCAATGAGCGTGGCACTCGGACGAAAGTATACAGGCTGAGCGTGCTGATAGTAAAATTAACTCACAAGGGCTAATTTTACTATCGGAGTGGCATCTAATAAATTTTAATAAAATTTAGTTAATAGTTACGTTAAAAGTATACAAACTCTATATTAAATTTGTAGTATTCACTAAAAGAGTTAATCAGAGTTATTAGCAATCAAATGTCGTACTATTTTATATGCGGATTTTTAAAAGTGAAAGGGTCGCGGAGGAAGACGGCGATATTACATTTAGAATAAATTCTGGAATTTTCGAAAATGGGAGANAAAAGTTCCGTGAGCCTCTTGTAAGCAAATAAATACATTATCTACAACTTGTCCGTTAGCATTAATTAAATATTGAACGGTGTAGGAATGCGTAACTTTATTACTTGGAGAATGTGCAAATCCAATAGTATGTTTTTCTCCTTTATATGAAAGTGTCCTCGGTGAAATCATTTCGTACGAAAAAACCACACCGATCCGTATTGAATATGAAGTTTCGCGAATAAGATGGCAATAAATTTTTTACTGTTGTTTGAAATCGCGCAGCTTTTACTAAAATATACTTTTCGTTCACTATTTCTGTTTTATTTACAAGTTTTGTAATCTTTCGAGATGCTAATCTATATTCTTTTTTAAATTTTGCAACCCAGGAATCACTAGCTGTAAATTTAATTGAACTATTCAGTTGAAGAAATTTCTGTAATGCCCATATTTTTAATTGATTACCTTTAACAATTTTATAGCTGTCTCGAGTTTCGTCAAACATTTGTTTAGTATGTTCTTTAATGATTTTTAACGTTTCAATTCTATGCTTTCTAGATTTAAATTGTTTTTCCCATTTATATAAATCACTAAAACGTTTTAATTCTTTAGCTCCTTTCCGCTGTAATGTATGTAATTTCCATTTTGGGTGTTTCTTATGTAAGTTAAGAATTTCTTCTTTTCGTTTTCTTGAGATTATATTTTTATCGCATTTTTCATCATCTGAATATCCTGATTCACAGTCAGTGTCTGCGTTATCAATTTCTTTTTCTTGAAGCAGACATGTTATTTTATTATCTGAAATAGGCCTATCTATAAACAAATTATTATTTTCCCTCTGACAAAACTCTTCGTCATCTCTACTTATATAGCTACTTAAAATATCGCTAAATGCATTAAAAAGCAGTTTGGCTACCTGTTTATCAACGTCTGAAATATTAGGCCTACAAATCTTTTCTGTAGGCCAAACGTTATCGCATAAACGTTTAAATTCTATTATAATGTTTTGAATATTTACGTTTAATTCTTCCATTCTCGAAAATTCTGAAATTTATTCTTAAATGTAATAGCGCCGCCTTCCTCCGCGACCCTTTCACTACTAAAAATCTGCATATTCGTATTAAACTACTATAAAATAGTACGACATTTAATAGTTATTAATCCTGATTAATACTTTTAGTAAGTACTACAGATTTAATATAGAGATTGCATGCTTTTAACATAATTATTAACTAAATGTTATTAATTCTTCTCCCATTTTCGAAAATTCCAGAATTTATTCTAAATGTAATATCGCCGTCTTCCTCCGCGACCCTTTCACTTTTAAAAATCCGCATATAAAATAGTACGACATTTGATTGCTAATAACTCTGATTAACTCTTTTAGTGAATACTACAAATTTAATATAGAGTTTGTATACTTTTAACGTAACTATTAACTAAATTTTATTAAAATTTATTAGATGCCACTCCGACAGTTCCCTTGTCAGAAGTAAACGCACGCATAGTAACACCAGCGAGTTCGATGACGTCAGTTCGAGTACAACACGAAAAACTCGAGGCTAATACTACGTTCGCACACAATCCACGACTCACTTCTATCTCGATTTACCTACAATCTGAATTGTGACTGTCGCCAGTCGTACGTCATGCTGTTCGCACAGGCAATCCGCTCGAGAAGAACCCGACTATTACACGCGATAATAAGACTGACATAACTACGCGGTAAGTCACGAACACCAACAAACAAAATGGAAGTTTTGGTTATAAATAAATACTTTTTCTTGCCGCATATTTAATAATAGACAGATGTCATCGTCTCTCCAGATATCTTTTTTATTTTTCTGTCGATAGCTGGACACGTGTTCAGCAGCCATATTGTATTTTCTCGCGCGCGTGGGATTGTGGGATCTCTCTTATGACTGGATCTAGTTTCAAGAACTCTCTCGAGTCGATCGCGATTTAACCTCGTTTCAGTCGAGATTGAAACGGTCGAGAGAGGTCGCACCACGGAACAGTCTCCGACCTTGGTCACAATCTAGATCGAAATACCCGGTGCAAACGGGGTATAAGGGCCCACATTGCACTTGGTCGGTACTATCCCTATTTTAGGGGAATAGGGTGATAATTTGCCACTGGGCGGTATTGGGTCGGCTTGACCGGCAATTTCAAATCGAGGCTGGAGGTTGACAAAAATATTTAAGTGTTCGCAAAACAGTTTTAAAAATAAATATTTTAATTAATTAATTTTAGTTCTTAGCCCGAGTTAACTCGGGCAGGTTACATAGCGTTACAGAAAACTCGGCCCTTTCGGCCCCCAAATTTTGTTTTTGGATTTTTGGAATGTTTTTTAAATCTCCAAATTTTTTCAAAATTTTTACCCGCGCGAAAAAATTTTATCGCGATTTTAATTTACCTTGAATGACGCACGATTAACTTAAAAAAAATCCCATTAAAAACAATTATCAAATTTATTAAATCGTTCTCACGGATTTTACTTCGGTGAAGTTATTTAAAGCTACTTTCTGATATCAAAAACGGCATCCAATAATTTTTTAATTAATATATTTTATTATATATACATTTAATTAAGTCGGGGGGGGGGTTGGAAAGCGCAATAAAAATTTTAATTTTTTAAAAATATACGGCCAGCTAGTATTCACCCTACTTTAAACCTTTCGCCTCCCGAGACTTCTATGAGAATTTCCCGGGAAATCCAACACCAGCTGTTCTCAAAGTCATCCAGCTGTAAACGCAATGACTCATCGATGTCAAATTTCACAGAAAAGCGAGACAATGGAAAATAAAATTTGAAGCTTTTTCTACAAAATTAACGCATTTCTTTCGTATTTTCCAGTTTTAAGTATTTTTTATGTTTAATTACATTAATATCAAAAATTGCTGGAAACTAAAAGGAATTAAGAAATATTATACAGAATTGTTTCTAATATTTATTACGTATACTTATAATGATAAAACACTTGCATAACACCTTAAATACTTTTTCCAGCAACACTAATTTATTTAAACGAGCATTTTCGACTCCTTTTCATAGGTCTGCGTCAAGTTTAACAAGAAAATTCGAACTGTCCTAGAGGTCAGCTCAAACTAAATCAGTTTCATCCTATGCAGATATTTATAATGGAAAAGTCGTTTTATCATTAAAAACACGTGTTTTTTGTTATGATTAACAGATGATGCTATAATATGTTAAATTTTTAAAAAAATTAAAAAACCAAATGTTGCGGAGAAAGTTGAGTAACTAACTCGTTGCTGGATTTTTAAAACAAATAGGAATTATTTTTGGGTAAATTTCTGATCGGGACCAAAGCATTCCAAATCAAATACCGATAAATCGGGACGTGTGGCAACTCGCATAAAACGTCAAAATTAATTCATAGGCAAGTATTATCATTTCGAAGCCGAAGTAAGTGATCTCTATTGCATCAAATTTTCTGCTTAATTTTAATTAGACGCGAAAATGTGCCCAATTTTGTTCTTATCATAGTGCCATTCACAGAGATAAATTATTTTAACTGATAACGGATCTGGAATTTTTTACTGACAAATCATAATGACTGGTATAATTCAATAATATGAATCGTGTTTTATTCTACAGGAAGGGTAAGGTTTATTAAAACATCTTCTAATACAACATTCTTACCTTAGTATGAATCTGAATGAGGAGAGATGGAAGGCTTTGAGAAGAATGAGAAAAACTGATTCAGTAGACGAATACTGTACTTCAAACTGAAATGCCGGTTTCAGAATTTATATACAGGTAACCCCCGTATAACACGGCACTTCTATAGCACGGATTCGCTCTAACACGGTTCGAGAATTGATACCATCCCCCGTATAACACGGTACTTTTATAGCACGGATTCACTCTGACACGGTTCGAGAATTGGGTAAAACCCTCGTACAACATGAAATGTAATAAATTTTTACATACTTAAGTAATAATAGTTCACGAAAATTATTATTTTCGTGAACTATTAGTACTTAAGTATGTAAATTTTCTCTTCTCGCCTTCTGTCGATACACGTGGTCCTTCTCGAAACTTGTTTCAATGTTGCCAGATCGCGACGCTTCTGCTTCTGATGTTGCCGAATGTTTTTCCCTTATTCCATACTTGCTTTATTCTTCATAAGTGCTTAGCACCATATAAGGAAATTTATAAAGACCTTTTAACTAGAAGCAAGCAATCTAAAATTACATACATTTTGCAAAAGGTAAAGCATGGATCTGAAGATAATGCAGAAAAATGCTCAGAGGATAAGGATAACTTGCCAAAAAGAAAACGCTCTCGGTTAATTAATAGTGTTTTTAGTGATGACGAAGAAAACATTGTTTAATTTATATTAATATGTATCACTTAAAAAAATTTTAATGAAGATATTTATCTTAATTATGAAAATATACTAGCATGTTTTTTAATTTTTGGAACCTAACCCTCCTTTTCGTATTAGTTCTTTGTTTCGTATAACACGGATTCGCATAACACGGCAATTTTTTGGAACGTAACTACCGTTTTATACGGGGGTTACCTGTACTGCCAAATGAAAAAATTATCTGCAAGTTAATAACTGCATTCACTATTCGCTCACACGAAGTATTGGAGATATCGAGTTTAGCGGAGTTGCAGATTTCAGGGTTCAGACAAAATTGCCCACCAATTTTTTAAATTTTCCCTAAAACGAATTTATGTACAGTATAGCGTAAAAAATTTATAACTTATATTTCGACCCGTATCTTGAAAAAGGCGTGGATCCCCATTTTTATTAAATATTTGAATTCCTCATCGCAATTAATGGAAAATGGCAAAGTTTAAACACAGTCGATCGATCAAATTTTGAGAACGAACACAATTCTGTAAACCATACAGAAGAGACTTCGTTAATGCTCTGTCTCAACCACTCTCTTAAATATTGCTAGTAATGGTTTTTCAGAATAAAGACTATTCAGATTATTATTCGTTTAATGTTATGAAGGAATTATTGAGCATTGCTAGAATTTCTGTATACTTACGTCTAGCAGACATCAAAAATTGCAAGGAAATTACGAAAGCAATAATAAAAATGTTTAAAAAAACATTTCAACAACAATAAAATGTTCATTTTACGACGAAACGTCTCATATTTGACTAAGTAAACATCTCGAAGCATGCCTTTTCTTAGAAAAGATCAGTACCAGATGTGATCCTAGGCGGTCAAATACTAAACGTTTTTACAGGCGGTCTGTAACATATATATCAGGATCCGTTATTTACCATCCGATTGATTCGTGGTTGTGCTGGCCAAACCCATGATGGGTTTGAAAAAGACCCTCGGATCAAAATGAAAAATACCATATAGGAGTATGCAATTAAAGATGGCTGAGTTTGAGAATTCCTTTTCCGCTAAGATTATTTCATTGTAAGACTCTTCTTAGAAAAAGGCCCAGGTGCAAGTAATTTTTTTCTGGCCCCAAAACGTTCAATTAAGAGAATGATCTCATTGAGCATTACTACTACATTCGTGTTGCTACTACGAACTAGTCACCAGACACGTTAAATATTCCCGTAAATTCATTGGCGTGATAACACGTACAGTGGTACCTCAGGATACGAAATTAATTCGTTCCGAAACTGAGATCGTATCATGAAAATGTCGTAAGGTGGAACATCTTTTCCCATACGATTACATGTAAAACCAAATAATTCGTTCCAACGCGAAAAACATACTCAAATTAAAGCCAAGTAATACATTAAAAAAATAACTGTAGTAAGAAAAACAAATGAAAAATGCAAACTAATGTAACGTCGTATGGTGAGTTTTTGTTCGTATCGTGGAGCAAAAATGTTCGAATTTCATGTCGTATCCTGAAAATTTCGTATGCTGGGGCGTTCGTAACCTGAGGTACCACTGTATTACATTTATTTCACTCAATGTTTTCACCAATGTGAGAGAACCATTCTCTAAATTTGAGATATCCGAAAGGAGTCGTCTTTTATTTTATAAGACTTGTATTTTTTGTATCAAGAGAGACCATAATCATCTGTTCTTTGGCAAGTATTTTTACATCTACTGTAAATCAAGAATTTGAACAACAGAAATGAGTTATAATTCTTCCTTATTTGCGCATAAATTTTTATAAACTTATGTAATATAAAAGAAAGATACTTATGTAATAAAAATCGCCGTTATTCAGAATAATTTTCGCTAAACATAAATTACTACTGCTACGGCTTTGTCACGCAGTCCGTTTTTCGGTTTCCCCAAACAGGAACATTTTGAATCACGCTTAGGATTGTTTTTTCAGAAAATTTTTGATAGAAACGAAATCGAAAGAGCAGCTTAATAAGGTAGATAAACGTTTTAATAGAGTAAAATTGAGAATATTTAAAATGTTAGAAAATATTGTTTGAGTCTCTCAGTTCGTCTGTCGTAATTTTAGGCTGTGTACACATTAGGCGTTTTTAAACACGCGTTTTAAAGAATCAAGAGTTCTGCATAGGCATACATACTCAAGCGCGCGTTGATAGATTTTTGTTAAAACGAGCGTTTTGAGATATTTGCTGCCATGTCGTCGTACTGTACATTCGATCGCGCGCTTTCGGGTAGAGTGGACGTACGTTGGCCGAATTGGAGAACGATCATTTCGATACTGATCTATTTATTATTTAAGAGAGACCAGCCATCGTCAAATGATTTTATAGATATTCTAAAAGAATTTAAAAATTTGGGTTCATATTATCTTAGTTTCGGATACAACGTCAGAAACATTCCATGCGTCAGTCTATCTCGTAATATTGGGTGACCCAAAATTCTCTTTGCCTCTGCCATCGTCTTTTATAGCGACGATGAAGGAGGCACACACAAGCAATTACTTTCACGTCCATTTCAAAACTGAGCCAGTGCTAACGCTCCACTAAACGGTCGTCGAACACCGAGCTAACGCGCGTTTAACGCAACGCAAAACGCCTAATGTGTACAAGCCCTTATAGTAAAGAATGTGCGCATCATTCACAATTAGGCTTCGACAAATTACAATTTATTTTACTATCTTTAATACTGATAAACTGGTATTTGTTCTATTTTTATAGAACCAATAAGTCATTGTTCTGTTCACTAATTGTATAAGTTCTATTAAAATATATTCGCGTATTACATAATAAATAGCAGCACTCTGTTCCATTATTAATTAAATACAATTTCGTTTGTTTCTTGAAATAAAAAAAGCGGAATATCGACAAATTTAGGAAAACGAAATTCAGAAAAGATTCTAAAAAGATGGACCATTTTTAGAGAGATCATTTTCGTGATTTTCGTATTATCAAAACAAGTAAAGAATATGACATGAAATTGGAAAACTATTAGATGTTTTATTTAGAAATATGAAACTTGACTGTACAAAAACTTTAGGTATAAAATGATTAGGAAACTTATTTCGATTCAGATAAACGACAAAATTAATAGATAATTTGATTATTTATGTTTACATCGAACTTTTTATTACATAATTTACAAAAAAGAATATCGACGAAGCGTTAGGAACAAAAGAAAAACTCTTATCGTATGTACGGTACCTAATTCAGACTGAATTTTCATTCTTACTTCTTGAATCACCTTATCGAAATAGTATTTTACTAAATATGCGAGAACAGTAGTTAATTTACACTTCATAATATAAAAATGAAAGGAAAACAATCATCTCGATATAGTTTTGGGATTCGACTAATATAAATTAAAACAGGAAATTATATCCTACACTTTATCCGATTAAATCACTTCCGGCAACATTCCTGGACCAATTATATTATGTGATAAGTCACAAAGACGTTAATTTAAGTCCTTCTTGGTGCATTTTTAAAAATCTCTCCGACGGAATTTCACGTGGACGGTTTTCAAGTTTTAGATCCTTTGAAAAATAAGGCCAGCTGAGATCTCGATAACAAAACTTAATTGCGATTGAATTATAAAGAAACTTTCTCCCTTCACGCAATTTATACATTAAATTTTTGATAAACATTTTACAACAAATTTTCTAGTTACATTTTAGATAAGTAAGTTGTCACGAGGGAAAAAACTCCTCCAAAAAGCAACGTTTGAACCAAAATAATCAATTGAAAAGTCCAAAATCATGCAATTACATTCGAAGAAACGTCGCAATTTTCAAAATAAAACTTGTGACAAGAAAAAACACTAGAAACGGTTTTAGGTGTATTGCAGGCCGCGTTACTCGATGTAGATTAAAGAAATTAAAGATCTATGAACAAAATACTTGAAACAAATAGAAATACTATTTATATTTCATTTAATAATCATTCATGTACATTTTGAAAGAGCATTTCACTCATGACATCTACAACCCAAATAATACGGACGTAGTGCAAAATACTTTTCTGCATCAAAATCGTCCGTAAATCTACCGTGGTTCGTCCGGTATTCTCTCAAACGACAAAAGTTTTCGATTCAAGAAAATAAAGCAGCCTATGCGTTGAAGAGAATATGCTGCATTTCTTTTAAGTAACAGAGTTTAATTGGGGTGAAGATCTGTATATCGGAGAAATAGCACTTCTTTATATGTGCATATATATATATANTCTCAAACGACAAAAGTTTTCGATTCAAGAAAATAAAGCAGCCTATGCGTTGAAGAGAATATGCTGCATTTCTTTTAAGTAACAGAGTTTAATTGGGGTGAAGATCTGTATATCGGAGAAATAGCACTTCTTTATATGTGCATATATATATATATATATTTATTTATATATATTTTTCTTTAATAGTAGTCTTTTTGTGCTGAGATTGACAAACATATTTAGTCATATATCTCTCTCTCTCTCTGTTCACGATTCCAACACTTGGCTAACAATGACAACTGGAGTGAACAGGAAAACTTCTATTTTCGTAGTTACACTAAATTTTTTGTTTGTTTTTTTGTTTCCTTCTTAATTTTGTCCTTTTCACTCAAATATCCAGGGAACAGTTCTGGTAAACGATCTACCGACTGCATTATTCCAATTTCTACGTTCTTATTTCGTGAATATTGCGTGAGGAAGATGAGAAGGCTCCACGATTACGACGCAGTCAGTTTCGTGTCAATAAAATTCAACACAAATCACACGACGTTGCCATTTTGCACCACATTCCCAAGAATTTTTGTTAATTACAGAAATTTCAAACGGGTCCATTCTGAACTACGTCCGATGAATGCTGTTCGCTTTTACATCTAACAAAAAAGAAAAAAAACTTTAATATGTAATTATAGACTTTGAAAATAGTAATATTTAAATTATTTCATTTATTTACACTAAACGCACGTTTAACATTAAAAAAGTTACAATAATGTAGAAACTGAATACACTAATACCTCGCACTTTGAACGATGTTTCTATGTTCAACTGCACAGGCAGTGGAAAAAACTGCACTCACTGCGTAAACAATCTGTTGTGCGCCGAAGTCATCTCTCGCTGTGAACGCCCTTACGTTACTTTAGTCTTATTTTCAGTATTTTTTTTGTCGCTTTATTTTTGATGTGTTTGGTTATAACTGATTGCACAGATGAAATTTAGACATTTTCAAAAAAAATTGTTTTGACAATTAACTCAAGAAAGATTACAGTTCAGCCTCATAAGTAATCACCATCAACATCAATCACATCTTGCCACCTTTGTTGAAAACAGCCACTCTCGAGAGCATGGAATTACTGATGTTTTTCTATGAAGAAAGTCTCAAACATCGAATATTGCCATTGAAGAGTATATTGGCAATATAGTTCTGCGGGCGCGAAATAGGTAATAATCAGTTGAAAAGTCTGGTCTGTAAGATGGACAAAGCAAAACCTCCCAGCCAGACTACCCAGCTCATGTAAGCCATCTTACTTCTATGTGCTGGTGATTTGTCTTGGTAATATTTGACTTTGTCAATTTTTTGACGAAGTTCTTTGATCTTGATCTTCAAACGATCCAGATGTTTGGAGTAGAGTTCTTTCGTGACAATGATGTCAGTTGGAAGCAGCTCCAGCATGACGACTGACAAACGCAGATCACCTAATTCTTCCAATCTATCGCACCTTTGACATTTCCAATAGTTAGTTGACCATGATTCACTCAAACACAAACTTTTCAGATGAGATCGAACCTTTATTGTGTTGTGGCTGTTTTTGAAATGTTAGAGCAAGAGAATGCAAATGTGTTCTTTTGAAAGTTTCATATTGACAGACATTGTTCATGCATCTATTTCCAATGAAGTATGTGACAAAATGCCCTTTGGTTACTCTTAATTATATATCCATATTGAACGTTCTAAAACATTTTTTCCAATTCTTTTTTAAAAAAACCAAAATGTCTAAATTCTACCTTTACAACCTGATATATACAGGGTGTCCATAAAGTCCATGTGCAATTTAAAAAATTTATAATAATAGTATTTGTGATAGAGAAATTATGTAGAATGTATTGAAAATAAGAAAATCTATATATATATATATATATATATATTTTTTGTTTTTGTATTTTTATTAAGTTTTCACATGTCCACCATCGTTAGTAATACACGGGTAATACAATTTTGTAGTTCTCTAAATACATTTGCCAACTGATTTACAGTAATTCCTGAAATCACATTAGTTATTTTAGCTTTCAAGTCTTCTAATGATTGAGGTTTGGTTGCATATACAGTGGGTGATTGGTTAATGAACATAATCCCTTCTAAGACTTTGTTCTTTATCTGAATTGTTCATTAACCGATTATAAATTTACCATAGGTTTTTATGGGAATTTGATTAATTTGTTCCAGAGACTCCAAAAAATAAAAAATATATACTTTTTTACTACATTCATTTATATGTAATAGTGAAAATACATATATACGCAGTCTTGCATTTTTATCAGTCATGTTTTTTCCGTTTGTGGTGGTTAAAGAATCTGTCCAATGTCGATTGCTTTTCTCTTTTCTTCAGGATTTTTTAAAAGTAATTAATAGTATTGTAATTGTAGAGACCCCCAACCCCATTAACCTTATTCTGGTTTGGATGCCACTTGAATGATTGTTGTTCTGACATCATCCCACTTCTTCAAATGATCATTAGTAGCAATGTCAACATTGATCCTCTTTTGTTTTCCTCTTTTTCAAAAGAAAACACATTCACTGAGTTTCTTGGTATTCTTCATTTGAGAGTTCTTGGAGTTCTTCTGTCATCAGATCAGTTTCATGTTCCATTATGAGCTCTAAAATGCTCTTTATTTCTTTCATAGCTAAGATTGTTCCTACTGTAGACCTGATTCAAGCCATACTGCCTAGCAACATCAGACATCTTGTGCCCACTTTCTACCTTGGCTATTATCTCTTACTTGATTTCTATGGTAAGCACAGTTCTTGACACTCCTCTTTTTAGGTTCCATAATATTATCAGTTTTTTTTAAATAAGAAGTTCAGAAAAGCACTTACAAAAATTCAGAGAACAGAAATCAACTAGACCACAAAAAATTATTTAAATGAAAGGCCCAGATGAAATTTGAAATTTGGTATTAAAACATTAACAAATATCTGATGGGACAGTTAAACTTTCACCTTTTGTAAATAAACTGACGCAAAACTTAACAAGTACCCATCCAACAGCGTTGCAAAGACTATAAAAAAATTATTTGTCAGAAAGGTAAACAAAAAGCTGGAATTACAAGGGATAGTTTCAAAATTCAGAGATACCTCTGAATTTTGAAACTATCTGATCGGTACTGGGTTGAGCATCAATGTTGACGTCTCCTGCGCTCCAAAAGGTTTCAAATTGTTACCTGAAGACAAGGGAAAATCAATCGGTATTCGTTATTTTACATTGCTTCTTTTTATGTTTGTTCAGTAAAGTGTTTGTTGTCCTATCATAAAAATCTTTCGCCAAAGTGTTCACTATCCAAACTGTTCGTTAACCGATCATCCACTGTACTATTGTTTTCACATGTCCCCATATTAAAAAAAATCTAATCAAGTCAAGTCAAGTCTGGTGAACATGGAGGCCGAGAAAATGGTTTACCTCTTCCAATCTCTAACATTTACTAAATAATTTTACTTAAAACTAGATACATTGAGCTTTCTAATACTTTTTGTAGATTTTTTCTATCACAAATACTAATATAAAATTTTAAAATTGCACATGGAACACCCTGTATAACTTCTAATTACACATATGAACACCCTGTATAACTTCTATCTGTTAGCCATGAAGAGAAAGTAAGAAAAAGGATGTACAATTCATGTGAAAAAGAAAATTATTGCAAATAACAAAAGTGGAATGTAAAAGTGGATCTGGTGACCATATTTAAGTATATTTTAATGTCAAAGTTGAAGGCATGAACCATTTTTAACCTGTTGGAGAGTTCATATTAAGATGAAAAACTCCTAGTGTGGATATATGAGAAGAAACTGGCTGGAGATATCTACTCTGAGAGGATTTTATTTGTAAGAAAGTCAAGCAAGTTACTTAGTGACCTTTACTAAGGTACAGTAAATGCAATTTTTATTTTATTATACAGTATTTATGTATTGTTTCCATATTTTAATTTATTATTCAGGCCATTTAATTGTTATTTTTTCCTTAAACTATGTTTATTTGCTGTTTGTGTTTAAAATGGGTATTGTTTAGGGCCTGAGAATGAATTAACTAATTAAATTTCCATTATTTCTAATACTGAAAATCGATTTTGACTTCAAACAACCTTCTGGAATGAATTAAATTCAAAGTATGAGGCACCACTGTATTATACATAAAAGCCAATCAGTTTTGAATGTGAAAATACAGTAGAGCGTCGTTTATCTGAATCAATTGGGGACTGGGGTTGTTCGGATAACCGATTATGTACAAAAAAGTACATTAACCTATACCATGTTGAAATTTTTCTCCGTTGCGAGTCGCTTCGCGTTGAATTTTCGTTGATGTTAAGCCGAATGTAAACTTTTTAAAATAATAATTGTGGCTATTGTATCGTTAAAAATTATTTCTTTATTTTGTACAAATAAAATAAATATATTGAAAAATATAAAAACAAAAAAATTATACTTTAGAAGTTAATCTAGTATCAAAAACATTCGATTCAGCATGACACACAGTCCTGAGAAAAACACTACACAAAAGTGCAAAAAATGTTGGAGTAGCCCAAGATATAGCCAAAGATTGCAGCGCCACAGCACTAGCGAAAATTTAAATTTGCCGACTGGAATTCTTTCGGATAACCAACGTTTCGGATAAACGACGCTCTACTGTGCATTTTTAATACAACTTTGAAAATGATTTAACTTTTTAAATCAATTAGTTCAACTAAGATAACATAAGCAATAATGGTAAAAATAAATACATTGCATAATATTGCATTGAAATAATACTGAGGTTTGATTTTTCAGATAAATCATTACTCTCTCTCTCTTGGACATATCTAAATGTACAGTAACACAATAATAAATCCATTATGACAATTTTTGTATACTGCTAATTAAAATACAGTGGTGCCTCGTATAACGTACTTAATGCATCCCAGGTGCACGTCCGTTAAGTGAAAAGTCCCTTATACAAAACGCATTTTCCCATAGAAATACATGTTAAAACATATAATTCGTTCCGCAGCATAAAATAACCATACCATAAAAAATTGAAAATGGAGCAGTCACCAAAAAATAACCATACCATAAAAAATTGAAAATGGAGCAGTCACCAATTATGCCGGGTAGTCAGATGTTGTGAGGAGGTGGAGGAACACTTTTTCACACATTCATGCAGATACACACTTTTTACACATTGCAGCAGGTCTCTCTTTATTGTTTTTTAATCGGAGTCAGATTTAGAAGAGGCTACCGGAGCTTGCAGGGTCAACTCCTCTTGTTCCATCCTTTGTTTTTTGACAGCTGGCTTCTTGAAAACATGTCCAAGGTGGTCTGTTTCTCTCTCTTCAACACCTGTTGGAAATGATGGGCAAGGGTGTCATTGTAGAGATCATTGATCCTGTTGGCCTCAGCTCTGTTTGGATAATGAGTGTTGGTAAACTCCTGAACCTCTCCCCATTTGACAAGGAAGTTTTTGTCAACTTTCACTCCTTCTGATGATTTCTCGCATTGTTTCAATTGAAATCACCTTTCTGTTTTTTTAGAAGGCATGATTTGCACAACACTTGAATAAATGTAAATACCCCCCTGCACTGAGGTGATATAATATATTCTAATAATACTAATATATTATAAAAATAGCAGATTGTCATTGGCAACGGCAAACAAGTGGAAACATCATTTGCACTTGTTTGTAGAAAGTCCGTTTGCTCACAGCCAGTCTGTTGCTCGAGTCACGTAACGGCCAAACAGAAAGTCCGTTGTTCGAAGCCAGTCCGTTGCTCGAGTCACGTAACGGCCAAACAGAAAGTCCGTTGTTCGCAGCGTCCGTTATTTGAGGCGTACATTATACGAGGCACCACTGTACTATGATCACACTGCAAAGACAATGTGAAATGGTGCAGCTAAAGAGCTTTATTATAATTGTCTTGGAAAGATGAAATTAGTTTTAAAAATTCTTGTTAACACATTAAATATTTTAAAGTATTTGATTCTTTTTATTATGTGGAATAAATAATATTTATACTTCACACAGAGTTCTTAAAAATAGAAACAAAACAATAAACTAAACTTGAGGTGTAATGAGGGTCAAGCAGCATGATGCCTACTGCTTCCCTGACTACCTTAGGTATATGCTTTGGCAGTAAAGTACCTGAATAACTATACAAACTTTACCTGTAAAACGTTTAAATACTTTATTTGGATGATTAATTTATTATAAAATGCATAATTAGTTAATTTTTAAAGAATAAAAAAAAATTACAAAAATATATAAAGGATAAGAATAAAATACTATTAAAATAAACTTACTTTTCTTCATTTTGAGGGCAATTTGTTAAACTGTCAACTTTTACTTTGTTTTCATTACATGAAGTAGGAGTAGGAGGAGCAGGAGGAGCAGCAGCAGCAGGCCTGTTTTCTTGAGTAAAACTATTTGTACCTGATGTTTTCTCATCTTCCATTAATCTTGTGTTAGCTAAAAAACTGAATTGGAATAAAGAATGTTACTCACTTATAATTTCAAGAAATTTCATAAAACAACATTTACAATTAAAAATTACAACAAGCATAACAAACAAACAAACTATTATGGCTTAAATGTTAAAAGCTGTATCACTTAAAAATGTAAATTGAATAATTTGTTCTTTAAAATCTAATAAAAAGCTCAACTGTTCACAAAAATATCATTTTGCACAGAAATAGTTTTAGTCTTTAGTTAAATGAATAAGACAAAATATAGAACTTTAAGTAGTGGCTCTGGAGAACTATTATAAATATCAAAACAAAACAACACACAGAAAACAAAATTAAGAACCAAGAAACTATAATAAATAATATGATGATATTGTTCTTATTGATGACAAAAATAAAATATTTTGTTGAGACTTATAATTTGCAGAGTTCTGTTAAAGTATGAGATACACCATTCCATTCTTTTCTATAACTTATCCTATATTTCCATTACAAGACCTAAATCAAAAGCAATTAAATATTCAGAGAACTTGATAAGGTGAAACACATTTCAAATATTTAATTTTTTAGATGTTTTCCTTCATTTTGAATTATAATTTGTATTATCTGTAATCTCTAAAGCTTTTACTTCCATTAACTACTTACTAATGCTATATTTTCCAAAATAATGCGATGATTAAATTCACAAATTTTAAAATTCTCAGTACCAATTGGTAATGTTACAAGATGATAATTACTATCAGTAAAAACAGTTTGAATCTATTTTAATTTGTGAAAGCAAGAAATTCTATGCACTTTTATACGATACAGTACGAGAACAAGACATTAGAATCTTCATTATTATTGGGCTGCAATTTGAAAAAATTATAGACCTATAAATTCCCACTGTCATCTGTCTGTCTTTCCTTAATCTTGAGAACAGAGTTAGATAAATGAAATTTGGGACCAGATATGGAAACCTTAGGGAAGGAAGCTGAGTAAATATATACAAACTTCCTATGCAAACTGAAAGTCACATTATTTCAATGCAAAACATTTCCCTTGAAAGCAGTTAATAGATGACTGGCACAACTTTATTGTTAAAGGAATAGTATGATGTACAGGGGCAAGATACTTTACAGTAGAACATCAATTATTTGACCCCCCGATCAACCATAACATTGGTTAACCAACCGCATTCTAGTTGGAAAATTCAAATGTCCACTAGTGATGTGACGCTATAATATTTGGCTACGTCTTATGATATAAATTAAAAATATGTCTCAAAATTTCAGCCCAGCATTGTGATGATGTCACAAGAAATAATTGTTCATTCAATTTATATTTTGAAGACTACAAACATCTAGTCTGTTCTCTGAATTTGAATACAAAACACAACAAAATATATTTTCATTAATTTGATGCACTCAAAAATTAGACCTAAAAAATTTATCACCTGTTCATGATTAATTTTACAACTTTAAAGTAGACTTGTAATATATGATCATTAATAGTACAAAATTATGTGTATACATAAAAACATGAAACTATATTATAATTTAGAAAAATTAAACATTAAGATAACATTTTCTATAAATTCTCTAAAGTTTATGAAAAATTTGTCTGAATTTGTTGAAATACAGCAAATTTCCTGCCATCAGAATTCTTTTGAAACAACAGAATGTAGCATTTAAAACTGATATAAAATTCAATATTAAAATTATGACTATTGTCTGGATGAAAAAAATATTTTTATTTCATGCAAAATTAATTTTTTATTTAATAACTGATAAACAACACAAAATAAAAATGTTAGTAATAAAACATTTAAAATAACAAAGGGACCTTACAGTCTCGGAAATTAAGTTCGGGATGAGACTTTGCAGGTTAGTAGTATACCTCAAGGGTGTCCATCCAGAAGAATTGTAAAGCACATTAGCCAGAAGATTCCGAGAAAAAAGGCTCTAAAGTTTTAAATGCAGCTCATATACTTATCAATTTTACACTATGGCAGTATAGCGAAATGGCTGAGTCTGTAGCAAACTCACTTGTAATGAGGGCGATCTAGGTTCAATCGTACCTTCAGCAAACTATTTTTTTTTTTAATTGTTTTAGAAATTGTAACAACTTTTAAATAAAATTAATGACCTAAAAATATAATCAATTAAATCATAAATAATTTTATTTTATTTATGAAATGACTATTACAGCTAATTAAAATGTGAATTAAAGATAATATTTTATTTTAAAAAGTTGAATAATTTCAAATGCATTTTTAATGAAGGTAAATTAAAACTTTAATTACTATTGTCATTAAAAAGTTATTACAAATTTTAAGATATAAGAAGTTGTGGAGAGGTTAAAAATATTGGTTTTAAATTTGAAGAATTTTCCAGTTCCTTATTATCTTCAACCAATGAACTTAAGACAACAGTTGGAAAGTTATGTGAAAATGTCACTTTTGCTCCTGACTTGTGAAAACTCATGGAATGATTAGCTCCCAGGTGTGAAAGTTGACAGTTATCCCACAAAAATGCATTTGAAATTATTCAACTTTTTAAAAATAAATTATTATCTTTAATTCACATTTTAATTAGCTGTAACAGTCATTTCATAAATAAAATAAAATTATTTATGATTTAATTGATTATATTTTTAGGTCATTAATTTTATTTAAAAGTTGTTACAATTACAATTAAAAAAAAAAAAAAAAAAAAAGCAAAGCCAAAATAATTTTAAAGTAAAATATATTAGGCATCATCTGCAGTTTCTGCCTTTTTTCTGTAGAGTTTTGATAAAAGCTGAAGAATTAAATTAAAACAGAAATTTTACTAAATATGAAAATAGAAATTAATCTATCTAAATAAGAGCACTGCACTAGAAAATCTAAGCTCCACTTTTGGCACAATTAGCTCCTAGATTAGTCAGCAGGAGTGGAGAGGATCAGTTCAGCATTGCAAGCTCTAAGCACAGTCAAGCTGTCAATGTATAATTTCCCTTACAACAGACCACAATCAAAATCTACTCTGATTGAAACTGCATATATTGAGGGTTACTTGTAAAATAATAATTTATAGTTTTAGAAGTTTTAAGTTTAACTCTTATGATTAAAAATCATTACTGAATATAGTGACAGTGGTAAGGGGTACCAGCCCAAATGTTATTGAAGTGGTTGCCAAATAATTGTCAATTAGTGCAAGTATAATGAAAACCAGGGCTGTGGAGTCCGGAAAAATGTGTCAACTCTGACATTATAAAATTTAATTTAGTTTTTTTACTTAAATGAGAGAAAATTTATTTTATATTTATTAATTTTTTAAAATGTTTTTGTATTTTGTTATAATTCATTTATTTTAAATACAAAAAGCAACATTTTAATTTATTAAATATGTATCAACAGTTTTCTTTGTAGTATTTGTGTTTAGTAGTTAAATTATTTTGACTCAATTGAATTTGAATATTTTTGATTCATTCCTTTAGGACAGGGGTGGCCAACCTTTTGCATACTATGCGCCAATTTTTTGACAGACGAGTTCAAATGCGCCATATAACTCGAACACTTTTTATACAGTCTTACGTTCAATGTTAGGGGTTGATAAATAGAGATAAGAATAAATCTGCTTCGCTTAGGAAAGAAAAGGGAATAACTTAATCATGCAGTTGAATTAATTAATTTATGACAGTTTATTGAAGCACCAATTTACAATAGTCAACAATGATCTCCTGTACGAGAGGGTGATTGCTTCATGATGGTGCTATTGCTGCCAGAGTCTCGTTTGGTGAAGATTACTCTGCACCACAATTATTGGCACTGAGAACGAGATCAGCTTGGAATAACTTTAATCACAATAAATGTTTTCGGCCATTTACACGCCTGTAAACTGATCGGAAATAAAGATCGCAAGATTAAAAATACATGCATACATTGTAATTTACTACGTTGAGAATACTCATTTTATCTGCAAAATAGACCGTAACGAATTGTGCAACAAATGAACTTACCAAGAAAGACTATAAAAAATTTATTTTTCTATATAATATTTTAATCGCAAAAAAGCCAAATCTGGCAGTTTTGCTCAGAACTAACTGAAGCGCCACTTGTAATCGTCCAATGCGCCAAGTTTGGCGCATGCGCCACGTTTTGGCCACCCCTGCTTTAGGATAATAAAGGAATGTATCAAAAATATTAAAATCTGCTCTAAATAAGTTTTCTGAATGAGCCAGACTAATTGATCAGAGTATATATTTTTCTTTTCGGAACAAGGGGCTGAAGTAGCTAGATTGCACACTTTTTAGTTGGACTAACTTTTCTGGAAAGGTTTGAAATTGAAGTGCAAAAGCTGTAGAATAAAGATATGTAGATGTAAAATTTTAACACTCCCCTTTTCCCTCTTATTAAATATTTGTTAAAAATTAATTTTTTTATACAAATAAATATTAATGTAAGTTAAATATTAAAAATATTAGCTATTAAGATATTTGGAAAATGCCTAGGGCTCCTTTCAGAGTAGGGTAATCCTCTATGAGTGCCTCTGCCCCCAAAAAATGTCTTGGTATTTAATTCTGCCGGAGTCGGCCTACTAAAATTATCAGGAGTCTGAGTTGAGTGCTTTTTTACTGACTCCGCAGCCCTGGTGAAAACTATGATTATTAGTATTACTAGTGTGAGATCCGGAATTTTTGTGACAAAATTGTCGCTCTTTTATTAACAACAATGTTAATTAATTAAACTTTCGTTTAGGTAACGCCCTAGAAGAAAAAACGATTTTTAGCTGGGCTTGTGTAAACTTTCCGGTCATAACAAGCAACATCCATTGTTCTCTGCAGAACTTGCATCTTGTCTTGCAAGAAGGTTTACAGTTAGCATCTAAATGTCGTCATTTGTTTTAGATCCCAGGAACACCTATAACCTTTAACTCATGAACCTCCGATCACGTGGTGGAATTCCCCACAAAAACCTATAAAAGACAGTTCTTACCCCCTCTCGGGGGTGTGTATGAAAGAACGCAGGACCAACGACATCGCGCCAATTCTCCGAATCCGCCGAATTCCGATCTACGACCGATGATAAACGATCATCGCCAAAGTCGCAAACTTTGCATAATTGTGCTCGATTGGATAAAACCCACTTCCCTTCTGACAATTAAGTGCCACCACGGATTTAGTCGGAAAAGGAACATTCAAAGAGGTATGAAAAGCAGGAAACTCTCTCTCGGGAAAATAAGCGGTATAGAAACGTATTTGTGTAGTGTTTGTCCATTTTGCTTCTTTAATAAATTGTTATTTTATCCGTTATAAATATGGTAGACTCCTTTACTCGATCATGCCCTTCACCTTATCGTTGACCCCACATTCTTCCATCCACTCGCCTGACATTTGAGAGTCAATTAGACGTCCTGACAAGTGAACGGGAGCCTTACGCCCCCGTATTCACACTAGTAGTGTTCAGTTGGGTGAAGATATACCTATGGTCACTGGCAGAATCTATGTTGGTAGTGTAACAGTGGTCGACCCTAGGGGTGATGTAACTGTTTCCTAACATTAGGTCAATCCAACTTTCCTCCATGGTACAGGAGTAGCTCAGAAAGGTGCTGGTGTTCAAGTAATTAAGATTGGGTTGGGCCATAGTTTCATTAACTACGTTACCCTTAGGGTCACCTATTGGAGTATGCCAGGAGTATGCGATCTAACCTATCCTAATAGGAGGAGACTTCATGTGAAGTCTCCTCCTATTAGGATAGGTTTATTTTTGTATGAGTTCAGGAGGTGATGAATGTCTTCAATGACAGTCTCAATGTTAGTGGTGTCTGGAATATAGATGGAACAGATAATGGGTGATCATATTATTAGAGCCACTTGTTAAAACTGATAAATAATCAGTAAAACTGTAAACATTTCTATACAAAATTCATAATTAAGTCTTATTACTATATTTTTGGTCCTAACAGATACTTACATGTTCAAATTAGTTGATTATTTTATTGCTGGCAACAATAATCATTAACAGGATGCCATTTTGTGATAACACTGTCATTCAACAGATTGTCACCGTTTGAGTACTGCTTCATTCATAGTTTTTGTGTTTTAAAAATGTTTTATTGACTTGTTGTGGGGGTAATATTGTTGTTAATGTATATAATGTTTAATATGATGTTATAATACCATTTTATATAAAAGTTGTTACAATTATGAGCTTTTCATTATTTTTAGGTTATTTTAGTCATGGGGAAGTTAATAACCTCACCCCTAAAAAAATTAGTGAAATTAAAACTCTTTATTTTAAATACTGAGCATTCAAATAGACAAATTGCATCAATTGCAAGCATTTCAAGGGCTTCTGTTGATAGAATTAAGAAGAAACTCGACACTAATGTGGATTTAATTTCAAACTGAAAGGGGAAATGTGGCCAAAAAAAATTACTACACCCAGAGATGAGCATCAAATAAAAAATATCTATATGGAGAACAGAAAGACACCTCTGAAATTGTTGGTAAAAAAGATTCAGGATGCTAATATAAATATATCATCAATGACAACTCATCATCATCTTAAAGAACTAGGGCTTGTGTATCAGTGTCCAGCAAAAAAAAAAGCCGTGGCTTACGCCCACTATGATGGCAAAGCGATTGCAGTGGTCAAAAGATCACAGAAACTGGATGTCCAAATATTGGGAAAAGGTAAATCTATGGTTTTATACCAAATTATAAATTAAATGCCTTTTATTTATCATATTTTAAAGGTTTTAACGACTCTGCTGATTTTTTCAGGTTTGTTTCTCTAACAAGGCTTCGATTCAGATTCTGTCTGATAAATCAGAGTTTGTAAGGACTGTATAGTAAGAAGAGTGAAACACCCTGTAAGCATTATGGTGTGGTCTATCATCATTAGCCAAGGTACTGATCTACTGGCCGCTTGTACACTGTAGAGGGCACAATGAGACAAGCCAATATATGAAGGTCTTAGACACCAAGTTGAGGCATGGTACCCGAATGGTGACTTTTTGTTTATGCATAACTCTGCTCCTTGCCACAAGGCTAAAATAATCACAAAATACCTGGCAGATAAACAAATTGAGGTTTTGAAATGGCCTGGAAACTCCCCAGACCTTAATCCTATAGAAAACCTTTGGGAGCTGCTAAAGAGAGAAGTTTCAAGTGATATTATCACCAACAAGTGGCAATTGACAGAGCATTTAATAGAAGTGTGGCACAAAAAAAAAATTGCTTGAAATGCATACAGAGTATGCCTAGAAGAGTTGAAGCGGTAATTACTGCAGAAGGCAGTTCAACAAAATAGTAAATATATTTTTCTACATTTATTTTTAGTTCTAGAAATATAAATAAACACCTGATTTGTATTGTATTTTATCACTAAGACCCCTTAGAAATAAGTAAATAGACAACATATTGCTGAAAGTTCAAAAATGTTACAAAAACAATTTGCCAAACACTTTAAAGTGAAGGAAGATATTCAGTTTTCTGGCATTTATAATGTAATTTATGATCTTAAGAGTTTTGTGTGGCCAAAGCAATTTTTTATAAATCATTTATCGAAAAAAGCAAAAATGTTAAAAAAATTACACCTACTAATAAAAAATATACAAAGTGGACAAATCACTATATTGATTTTTATTAGTTGCTTACATAATAAATGATGTTATGTGAAAATACCAAATGCATTTCTTACCCCTTGAAGTGGCTAGCAAATTACCTTCATAACTGAACATTTAAACTCTCATTGCCTAAACCAAGGGTTGCCAAACTTTTGATCGTCGAAGAGTCGACCTTCGACGATCAAACTTGTTTTCGAAACCTCACATTTGACCCCACCAAAAAGTTTGTTACAAGCAAAACAAAGTACTTACTATTTTAATACATTTCTTTTAATTTCGCATTTTTTTTTCATTTATTGTATATTTGTTAATAATAAATTTTGTAACTGACAATCAGTGAGATGGATAAGCTTGATAATCGACCCCCCCAATAATGTTATATCCACTTTGGTGACCCCAGGCTTAAACCAACCTTCACCCACCCTTCTGTTCATAATAACAGTTTCATTTTTCTTTTCCATTACTTCCAATAAGATCATTATTGATGAATTAATAATTAATTTCATTTTGTTGCAATTTTTTATGTTCAATTTAATTAAAATATTCTATATAATCTGTTTGCTATTCAGAATTTAATTAAAATGTGATTTTTACAGCTGAAAAGATAAAATATCAAAAAGTATAATGCAAATTTGATGTTTTTGTAATCCATTGTAGTCTACATTTTATAATTACCAGGTTAAAATACAATGAGGCCCATTGGCATGTACAGTACCTACAAATAGCGGACAAACTTCTCGGTCTCAATGGTGTCCACTATTCAGAGGTTATACTGTATTATAAACTATGAACAATGAGGAAAAAATAAGCATTCACTTACACAGATCTACTTCCAGTTCCTGAATTTTCATTCAATGAAATGTTTTCTTCTTCTTGACTGTTTGATTCACCAACTTGTTTTCTTGAAATGTTTATCATTATTCATTATTATATGGACTTTGTTGTAAGTTTTAAAAAAATTAAATATACAATTTATGATTTTATTCAATAATATATATATTTATTATTAACAATTTACATGATTTTAATGATTATTATATTTGAATAAACTTACTTTGTATCATACGACGATCTTTTAGTAGTTTCTGTTAATGTAGAGGTATTTGTAAGTTGAAGATCTGTATCTGCTGAAGCTTCCGAAGAAATTTCTGTAACACCCAAATTCAAATTATAATTAGTATTAAAATATATACTAAGATTTAAATTAATGTATTCTAAAAATATATATAGTGTGTATGTGTGTACACTCTACAACAGCATTTCTCAAACTATGAGTTGTGTTAAAATTTTAATGGGTCACAAAATGATACTTGTATTACTGAAATATACTCAAAGAACTAGAAAAAATAGATGCAATTGTTAAGTATAGTTAGTACTGAAACATCTTGTCATTTGATGTTTCAGTACTAGCTATAGTATAAAATCTGTTTATACAGGGTGGGGCAAATATAAGTGACCCGGAGAACCAAGTTCCAGGGTACAAAGAAACACAGCAGACGAAAAGAAATACGGTACTAACCTGACTTTGCATATGTTGAAAGTGACCACCATTCATCTCTTGGCACCTTTGGGCCCTGTATTATTGGTCCCATCTTCTTTCATCAGATGCTGACTTTGGCCCGTTACATTGCCAACATTTTGAAACCATTTGTGGCAGCATTAACGGAGGAGGATAAGACCTACAGTTACTTCCAACAGGATGGAACAACTGCCCATACAGCCAGCTGAACCTTGGAGCACATTTACACAATCTTTACGCCTGACAGTGTTGTTAGCAGAGGTCAGTCTGATCACAGCCCTAGCTGGCCACCCAGGTCACCTGATCTGTCAGTGTGCAATTACTCTGTGTGGGGAGCCCTCAAGTCTAAGGTGTATCGCAACAACCCTCATAGTCTTCGAGAACTGCAGCAAAACATTTCGGATGAGATGGCAGCAATTCCAGCAGACCAGCTTCAATCCACATTCAGCAACTTGCTGACCAAGGCCCAAAGGTGCCAAGAGATGAATGTTGATCACTTTCAACATCTGCTATAGTCAGGTTACTACTGTATTTACTTTCCTCTACTGTGTTTCTTTGTACCCTGGAACTCGGTTCTCCAGGCCACTTTTATTTGCCCCACCCTATAATAAATAATTAAGAATTTAAAACAGACCTGGGGTTCTAATCTGCTGAATTGGAGACCAGGGGGAATTGGGTTCTCCAGGACATTTCCCAATGGGGCAGAGACAAGCTGCAATTTAATGCCACTAAAACAAAGACCATTGTTTTCAGTTCGCCTGGCTGTGGCAACCTGTAAGCCAGCGTCCCTAAGCTACACACGAGCAATGAGACAAGGTCTACAAGGAAATTCAGTACCCGGGTGTGATCTTGGATCACAAGCTCTCCTGGGATCAACATGTTAAATACATCACTCAGAGGACTGGCCTTATCTTTCAAGCTTTTGCCAGAGTTACAAAGAATACTTGGGGCTGAAGCAATGGACATCATTTAAAGTGCAATTTTTCTCCCAATTGTCATGTATGGCTGTGGAAGCTGGGGGACGTTGTGCACAAGGTCCATCCTAGATGCAAGTTGATTTCAGCCCAATGTAGGGCCCCCTTCTAAGCACAAAAGCCTTCTGCACCACACTGAACATCAACTTACAGGTTATTGCTCACAGGCCCCCAGTGACAAAACTATTGTCTCCTACCAAAAGTTCTGGCAGTAGAAATAGGGCCGCAATGCAAGTGATCTTCAAACGATCATCATCTAACCCAGCGATCTTGAGAGGTAAGTTCTTTTAATACATAGCGTTACAGAAAATGCTGTCTTTTCGGCCCCCAATTTTTTTTTTTATTTTTGGAATGTTTTTTAAGTCTCCAAATTTTTTCAAAATTTTTTTCCATGTGCGAAAAAATTTTATCGCGATTTTAATTTACCTTTAATGACGCACGATTCACACTTAATTGCTTTTTAATGGGAGTTTGATATCAAAATTAATTAATCGTTCTAAAGTTGTAGTGCATGGATTTGACTTCGGTAAAGTTATTTAAAGCTACTTTCTGATGTCAAAAACGACCTCCAATAGTTTTTTAATTTTTTTAATTAATATATTTTATTATATATTATTGTGGTTTTTTGGCATTCNATTATATATAAGTTTAATTAAATCGGGGGGGGGGGTTGGAAATTGCAATTAAAATTTCAATTTTTTAAAAATATTTAATAATATACCGCCAGCTAGTATTCACCCTACTTTAAACCCTTGTCTTCACGAGATGTCTTTGAGAATGTCCCGGGAAATCTGACACCAGATGTTCTCAGCTGTGCAAACAATGACTCAGTGTCAAATATTGCAGAAAGGCAAGACAAAGGAAGTTAAACTTTGAAGCGTTTTCTTCAAAATTAATACATTTCTTTCATTTACATTTCAAAATTAATACAGTTTTAAGTATTTTTTGTTTAATTAAAAATTCCTTTAAAAACATTCATATGGCAAGTGGTTAAGCATTCTGCAAGTCCCTACACCATAATTCATTATAATGAAAGGTCACCCTCAAGATTGTCACACCACTGTCTACACCAGTGATTCTCAACCATTGTGCCGTGGCACTTTAGTGTGCTATAATATTTTTTAAGTGTGTCACCACACATATGCGATGTCAAACAAGTAGTTCAATCGGTTCTACCTTCCTAGGGAACGTTTGGAAATTGTAACTGGTGTTACCAGTAACTGTCGCTAGTTACCAAGGTGTTTAGAAAATTTGACCTAAATAACGAACAGCGTTTAAAAATCACTGTTATGATGTCACCAGTTGTTCCACGATACTTACTGAAGTAAACATGTGTGTTGCCAAATTTATAAATTATTAAAACTGTAGCGTAGCAAAAAAAAGGTTGAGAATCACTGGTCTACACTGATGGCTTGAACTGTGACTGGAATGTTGGCGGCAGCTTTGTGGTTTATCACGAGAATGACAAGATCCACTGAGCAATTTCAGCTTGGCCCAAATTGTTCAGCATTTCAGGCTGAGCTTTTTGCCGTCAAAGAACAAAATCTCATTTTATGACAAATTTCTTAATGATATATTTTTAGGAAGCATTTAGACTATGGAAGTAGTGATCTACTGTATTATATATAAGATCATAATCCACAATAATATTATGGGATGGCAATTTTCCACACAGTTTTTCATAGGCATTTTTCACCAAATTGACTAACTTAATTGTGTTTCCATGATATCCTCATGCCATGTACTACCTAGTGTTGCCACCTTTTCAAAATCACTGACCCAGACAGCAGGTCAGGTTTGTTCAAACAGAAGTTCCTGATGCACGTGCAATGTCATTTTACAATGCGAAGAATAACGTGCATGCCTGGTCTATTCTAAATCAGTTACAATTAAAAACTTGCGTAGGAGTAACGTAATTAACCTAAATTTCGAGAGAACAGGTACAGATAACTTAGCTCTATTGTAGATGTGTACAACTGTACTAGCGAAGAGAAAAAAAAAACTTGAAGGTTGTGCGCCACACGTTGGCATAAACAGACTAACATGGCAGAATTGCAGATGAATTTCAGTTTCAGTGAGTGTGAGTGCTTTTGCTGTTAAATAGTGTAAATTTGTTAAAATATTTGCAAGAACTTTGTTTCATCATAATTTCACAATTTTTATGAAATTCCCAGACAAAATTAATAGTTCACCCGGACAGTGAGTCAATTCCCAGGTCTGGGTAAAAACCAGACGGGTGGTAACAGTAGTACTATTTATCTGACTGTAAAAATTAATCAAAATTTTTTCAGCTTATCATAGGTCCCAGAAAAAAAATCACTGCCTTATATATGTGATTAATGGCAGATAAGCCCTTATTACATGATAAACTGGCAAAACTATAGTATAATATTTGCTGTATATGAAAATTTATAAGGACCTTGAATAAGTTCTCGCTGTTTTTTTGTGAAAATTAACACTTTATTTAAAAAAAGTCGTAATAAACACGTCACTGAAAGTATTGTCCGTCGCTAGCCACTACTTTCTCCTATCATTCTAGCAGCATTTGAATTCCATGTCGGAAAAACGACACGTTTTTTGAGGCTATCCAAGAATCAACCCATTTTTTGGCATCTTCATAAGAACGAAAGTGCTGCTCAGCCAGGCCACGTGACATCGATCGGAACAAGTGATAATCGGAAGGGGCGATGTCTGGTGAATATGGCGGGTGGGGTAGGACTTCCCATTTAAGCGTTTCCAAGTACGTTTTCACCGGTTGTGCAACATGTGGCCGAGCATTGTCATGTTGCAAAATCACTTTGTCGTGTCTCTGCTCATATAGCGGCCGTTTTTCCTTCAATGCTTGGCTCAAACGCATCAATTGTAGTCGATAGCGATCTCCCGTGATAGTTTCGTTTGGTTTGAGCAGCTCGTAATAAACTACACCTAGCTGATCCCACCAAATGCAGAGCAGAAGCTTCGAACCATGGATATTCGGCCTTGCTGACGATGTTGATGCATGACCGGGCTTACCCCACGATTTTCTACGCTTAGGGTTATCGTAGTGTATCCATTTTTCGTCACCCGTCACGATACGATGCAGAAAACCTTTCCTTTTCTGCCGTTGAAGCAGCTGTTCACATGTGAAAAGACGCCGTTCGACATCTCTCGGCTTCAACTCGTACGGCACCCAATGTCCTTGCTTTTGAATCATTCCTAATCCTTTTAAACGTTTCGAAACTGTTGTGTGATCAACTCCTAATGATTCTGCAAGTTCAGCTAGCGTCTGACATGAGTCTTCACGAAGTAATGCCTCTAATTCCTTGTCTTGGTGCACCAGATCGTTCTTTATCTTCAACATCAAAATCATTATTTTTGAAGCGTCTAAACCAATCTCTGCATGTTGTTTCCGACAGAGCATGGTCGCCGTAAGTCTCAACAAGAATTCTGTGTGCTTCAGCTGCAGATTTTTTTTGAATAAAATAGTGCAATAAAATTCCCCGCAAATACTCTTTTTTTAGCACGAAACTAGACATGTTTAACACAATGAAAAAATAAGTTGTTTACACTTTGGTGAAATGACGTATACTGAATTTCAAGGTCGCTTATTGTACTTCCTTACAGATGTGTCACCATCTAAAAATAAACATACGTGATTCTGGTAATGCCGTCTGTTGGAAAACAGCGAGAACTTATTCAAGGTCCTTATATAAAAAAAATCAATTTCAATATAATCATAAAAAGATACTTCAAGCTAACAATCATATGAAATAATTAACACAACAGTATAGTGTTACAAACAAGATTTATTAGCACGTATATCTTAATTATGCTAATAAATCCTGTTTGTAACCCCACAACAGTGTTGTGTTTCATATTTCATACAATTTCATATACATATTTCAGTATTTCATACAATTTCAATATACAGTGGTGCCTCGTATAACGTACTTAATCCGTTCCAGGTGCACATCTGTTAAGTGAAAAGTCCGTTATACAAAACGCATTTTGTCATAGAAATACATGTTAATACATATAATTTGTTCCGCAGCATAAAATAACCGTACCATAAACAAATGAAAATGTAGCAGTCACCAATTATGCTGGTAGGTCAGATGTTGTGAGGAAGTGGAGGAACACTTTTTTCACACATTCATACAGATACAGACGTTTTACACATTGCAGCATCTTTTTATTGTTTTTTAATTGGAGTCAGATTTAGAAGAGGCTACCGGAGCTTGCAGGGTCAACTCCTCTTGTTCCATATTTTGTTTTTTCCTTACTGGGCTTCTTGAAAAACATGTCCAAGGTGGTCGGTTTCTCTCTCTCCTTCAATACTTGTTGAAAATGACGGGCAAGGGTGTCATTGTAGAGATCATTGATCCTGTTGGCCTCAGCTCTGTTTGGATAATGAGTGTTGGTAAACTCCTGAACCTCTCCCCATTTGACAAGGAAGTTTTTGTCAACTTTCACTCCTTCTGATGATTTCTCGCATTGTTTCAATTGAAATCACCTTTCTGTTTTTTTAGAAGCCATGATTTGCACAACACTTGAATAAATGTAAATACCCTATACTGAGGTGATGTACGTAATAAACAAGAGAGCAAGCCGAATCCCAACGGGAGCTCTGTACTTCAGATATACAAATAATATATTCTAATAATACGAATATATTATAAAAATAGCAGATTGTCATTGGCAACAGCCAATGACAATCTGCTATTTAAAATCAAAATAGATAAAAATATGCTATTTAAAATCGAAATAGATAAAAATATTTATAACAATGTCTGAAATGTTATCAATGTAATACACCTAAGTACTCAATGAAGACTAAATGTAGTTGAAAACAAAAAAAATTGCATCTAAAATAAGTAGAAGCCGTTTTTCCTGTTAAGCCTTAATTCTCTCCCTCTCCCCCACGGGGATATTTCGAAAAATCCCTTTTTAGTGTGCATTTTCATGACGTACTCTAACTGTGTAGATTGCATCTAAAATAGTACAGTAGAAGCCATTTTTCCGATTTTTAATCCTCTCCCTCGTGGGGAATTTTGAAAAATCCCTTCTTAGTGTGCGTTTTCATGACGTACCCTAACTGTGTACCAAATTTCACCTCTTTAGGGTCAGCAGTTTGCTCTGGGCGATGATGAAGTCAGTCAGTCAGGGTAAGTAATTTTATATATTTAGATTATTTAATTTCAATGCATATATAACATTATAATTTATTATTATAATATCAATAGGCCAGATTTTTGGAAATTTTCATGATTGTGTGCTTAACTAACCAGAAACAACAATCATTTCAGTAAAATGAAGATCTGGCTCACAAGTTTCTAAAGAGTAATTGAAGGACTGAGCATAAAAAGGTTGTGTGCAACAAAATTGATTTTTCAATTAAATCCAGTTTTTGTATCCTCAGACCACCTTCCCTTATGACCTGTAACATTCTTTATTGCTAGATGCATCACTTTAATTACATAACATTGTAAAAATTTACATTAGAACATTTGCATAACCCAAATTTTTTGAAAATTTGGATTATTCTAAAATGGAAAGTTAGAACACCTGATGAGGGCTCATAAGGCAGAAAAATGTTTCATGATAGTTGTCAATAAAATTTTCCAGCATAAAGATGAAAGTTTTAATACTATAGTATGAGCTGGACAAAAGCATATAAAATAAAATTCTTTCTTGTCAAGACCTGTTGAATCTATAATTTAAATTTTCTTTTTTGTATACAAGATATGGTAAAACAGAGTACTAAATCTAGAAAAGAATATACATTGCCAATAAGATCATTATCTATGCCACCAGTTGACATGCAGAGAAGGCACAAGACTCGTCGTAAAGTATCCCTATGTAATAATCATCATTGAACACAGAAAATCTTTCCCCTGCTACACAAGCCATTAATCTTGAAAAACAATTTTATTTTATTTTATTTTTACAAAGAAAAAAAAAGACAATACATGCCTTCCTGGTACAACAATTAGATAACATACTCAGTTTAAAATCACACACATGAATTTTTAAAAATTTGTTCTATGTACGTATACACACACACACAAAAAAAAAAACATATATGTATTTACTTGCATATAAGACGAGGTTTTATTCATTTTTGATTGCTTCAAAAACCTAGGTCATCCTACACAAGCGAGCAAAGGATTCTTTGCATCTTTGCAATAAGTGAACTGTGTATTCAAATTTTTTACTGGATGCTCACTCTCTGGTGTGTAAAAACAAAAGTATTTTATCTGGGTTGTTTGAATTGTTCTTGTGTATTGTCAGGAGTAAAGATGAATAACAACAGGAAAAGCTTTTCAATTGAGTTCCAATTTGAAATTCCAAAATAACACAGGAGCCTGATATAAGTTTTAATTAATTAAATTAATCCATTCCCATGTGAAAATGTATGGTTATTCAGAAATTAGAATTCAGAGAAACTCATAAGTGTAATCAATGGAGAGTGGATTCAACTGTTAAGCATTGGCAAAAAATGTTCCCAATTCTCCAACTTTACATGAACAAATTATGTTGATTTTACAAGATTTTTCCTTAACATTTAAAATGCCAGTAATTTTTGCATCACAAAGTGTGCATTTACACGCATTTGCCATTTTATTTGTGATTAAACGAAATAAAATTAAATTGCATTAACCGCTTCTTGTCCACTTTTTAAAAAAATTTTTAATTAAGCATAAAAAATACTTAAAACTGAAAAAAAACGAAAGAAATGCGTTAATTTTGGTTAAAAAGCTTCATCATTTAGTTTCCTTTGTCTCGCCTTTCTGTGAAATTTAACACAGATGAGTCATTGTTTACACATCTGGATGACCTTGAGAACAGCTGGTGTCATATTTCCCGGGACATTCTCATAGACATCTCGGGAGAAGAAGGGTTTATAGTAGGGTGACTGGAAACTAAACCTATATTTTTAAATATTTTTCAAAAATTATAATTTTTATTGCGATTTCCGACCCCCCCTAATTAATTAAACATATATATAAAATCTATTTGTTACCGCTAAAGCTCGAAATCCGTTAATGTGCGCATTACCTAGCTAATCTGCAGATTAACTAGGGTGATCCGTTAAAGCTGCGAAAATTATTCCATTTCTCAAATTACCTAGGTAATGTTCAGATTATCTAGGTAATCTGCAAATTACCTACTAGGCACTCGGTAAAGTGAAAATAAGATTTTTGCTGGAACAACAGCAACGTTTCTGTACGCTTAAATTAACATAATGTTATTTATTTAATTTTCAATATCTAAAGAATCAAGTTAATACAATCAACAAATTAGTTGATTGAATCAATCATCAATCAATTAAAAAAACTTTAATACAAAAATCAAACGGTTTAAAATATTACTACAATTAGGGAAATGAATTTGCAAAACATATGATAAAATTGTACTTACTTATTAGTGCAATCTAAAGATTGGTGACACTTTGAATTACGTAGCAATTGGTTTTTGCGACAAGCACGCCTATTTGTGGTACATTTAGATTTGCAGTCACATTTTCTGAAACCCTGCCCAGTACCAAGGGATTGTTTTATTGCTGTTTGACGTAAAGATATTTCTACAGCAGGGACATCCATCTTCTTTCGTTAAAAATCTCTCTTTGCAAACACTGAATTCAGATTTTGCATACAATTGTTTTAAAATACCTGTTTTAGTATCAAGTTTATAAAAGCCATCCTCTGTTTTACTAAGAACCACAGCTAAAATTGAACGTGCATCAGTTTTTGCTCTGTCTTCTTCGGGTACTTTAATTCTCACAGCGAAACCTTCATCGACGTTTGGGTGCTTTGCATTAGAAACTGCTAACATTTTCTTTGCTTGCTTTTCTAAACATTTCTTGGCTTCATCACGCTGTATTTTCTGATCCATATTCTTTTTACAGATGATGCACAATACATTCTTACCATACCCTTCCTCTTTAGGATCTACTTCACCACAAACTGCGTGAACAAACATATTACACGATTTACACTTGTGAGCACTTGATGCTGCTTTTGAGCAAACAATACAGACTATGTCTTGTATAGTGCTCTTTACAGGCTCCGTACGAAACTGTGATGGCGATTCTGCTGAAGTTGAGAGTAACTCAGTGATGACTTCTTCAACTTGCAGAGGCGATTCCTTGGAGGTGCAGGGTAACTGAATATTCTTCGTGACTGCATCATCAATCAACGGTATAGAAGGCAGTTTAAGATTACTATCGGTAAATTCTTGTATTTCTATAGGTGATTCTGTAGAAGCGGGGGATAACGGAATGTCCTCTTGAGTAAGATTTGACTGTGATCTCATAATCACAGTCTCTTGTGAATCTTCTAATTTTTCAAGGTCTTCTTCAGTTTTTATCGAATGTCAAACAATTCTCCGGCATGGACAAACTTTTTCAAACCTTTCTCGCGCATCTGACAACGGCTCAATGAGTTTTTCACAGCCTCGTACAGTCAACACATCACACCTTTGAATTATTTGATAATCTCGAGATGATTCTTTCTTCTTGGAAACTTTTATTTGCTTTACATCTTCAATTATGGAATCATACTTTGGTTTGTTATTAAAACACTACGTATTATATTTTAAATCTTCGCTAAAGAGGTTTGCGAAGAATCTTTTCTTGATTTTACTCACCAATTCGGTGCTTGCTTGCATTCTAGGATTTAAATTTATCTACGTAAAAAGAAGGAGTGGGGAAAGGAAGTGAAAGAAACAAACTTTTGAACTTTAACGATACGGAAGCCGTTAATGTGCAGATTACCTAGATACTCTGCAAATTACCTAGGTAATTTGAGAAATTGAACAATTTTCGCAGCTTTAACGGATCACCCTAGTTAATCTGCAGATTAGCTAGGTAATGTACACATTAACGGATTTCGAGCTTTAGCGGTAACATATTAATTAAAAAAATTAAAAAACTATCGGAGGTCGTTTTTGACATCAGAAAGCAGCTTTAAATAACTTTACCGAAGGAAAATCGGTGCACTACAACCTTAGAACAATTAATTAATTTTGATAAAAAACTCCCATTAAAAAAACATTAAAAAGCAATAAAGCGTGAAGCGCGCGTCATTAAAGGTTAATTAAAATCGCGATAAAATTTTTTCGCGCAGGCAAAAAATTTTGAAAAAATTTGGGGACCTAAAAAACATTCCAAAAATCAAAAAAAAATGTTTCGGGGGCCCAAACGCCCGGTGTTTTTAAGGCTATAAATCTTGCTTGAGTCAGACTCGAGCTTAATAAATCTAATTTTCTTTATTTTGATCTTTAAAGTCACACCTAAACATACATTTAAAAACATTAACTATAATAAAGTATTTTTTTACAAATGGTTTTAAGTTTGTGGATATGTGTCCTTGAGATTTTCAGTTGCTTTATGGTGGCAGTATAAATAGGATTGGATAATGACATTCAAATGGCAAAATGGTGTGTAAATACAGGAATTTTGTTTTGTGTTAACTGATTGGATACAAATGTAAATATATTGCAAATGGAGTAAACTATTAAAATATTTATAAGCATATATTTGATCAAAGTAATGTATAAGTTTGAAGAAAAAAGGTCAGCCTAAACAGGAATGGGCAATGTCGGCAAGTCTGTAAAAGGTAGATGAAAAAGTTTATTAAGAGTTAAGTAAATTTTAGACAATTTGGCATTAAGTTTGTTCAATAAGGATACTGAGGTTGAGTTCCAAACAGTTAAAGCATAACCAACAACAGATTGAATATTAGTAAAAAAAATATTGCAAAAAGTGTATTTTTGCTGGATACAATTCAAAATTATGCCAGATCATTGCCTGAAGAATTGAGATTTTTAAAATCAAGTTTTCCACATGTAATTTAAATCACAGTCTGGAATCAAATATTAAAACAAGATCTTGAACATTATTGACTATTTGTAAATTTTGCTTATCAAAAACTAAATAAATACTGGGTGATGATCTGATAAAATTGAAAATCATGATTTTAATTTTTCTGGGATTTTCTTCAGAGATTTAATGTCTTAAACAATTAGTTTAGTTTATTTATATTACTTTGCAATATGAGCAGTTTTAATATCATCAGCATAGACATTAATGAATGAGGAGGAAATAAAAGATAAAGATTTATTAATATAAGTGATAAACATAAGATTACTGAGAATTGAATCTGCAGTATATCAATTAATGGAGAAAAAAGATTAAAATGACATTCGGATATTTTAATTTTATACGTTTGTAATAGAGAAAAATTAAGCCATATCAAAATTGAATTATATCAAATTTGGAGGAAAGCTTATCAAGAAGTATATTCAGAAGAATGGAGTCAAATGCTTTGGCTATGTCTAATACAGACACAATACATTTTCTCTCTCTGTCTCTCTCTCTCTCTCTCTGTGTGTGTGTGTGTGTGTTTTGTCTATTGCTGAAATGTACAGTACAAACTTTGTGAGGCAGTGTGCAAAATAAATGCCATAAAAACAAGTGGGTAACCATCATAATTTCAATATGAAGGTCAATATTTGTTTTAAATCACTGTGCACAGGTATGTAGTCTGTTGGTATGGTTACCAATAATTAATCATTTAAGATATCCATGAGATTTAAAATGCATCAATCCAATACAGATGCTAGGTATGGGAAGCTGAAGAAATGGTCACAAATTCTAAAACCAAAAACAGTGATATACTGGGTGGTATAATGCTTGTAGTAATAACATTTAATCTACAGCAAGTTCTTTCACAGCAATGATTTGTATCAAAACTGCATTCTATTTAAGGAAATTTTAGGTTTATAATCTTTGCATTACATATGCAAACTTACAATGTTTGTATGTATGTTTGTATGTATGTATGTTTGTATGTTTGTATGTATGTATGTTTGTATGTATGTATGTTTGTATGTTTGTATGTATGTATGTTTGTATGTATGTATGTATGTATGGCCTGCAGAGGCTCTAAAGTTATAATGCCTTTAAAAGGTTTTGTTGAAGATTCAAAGAAATCATTATCATACAAAGATTCAGTTGCCTTCTTGAATTCTGCAGAAGACAAAAACATAAATATAATAAAATTTTAGATGTCTATAACACACCATGCTAAACTCTAAAAGTAACTCTATTTAGTAGCTGGCCACACCTACTTGGATTCAGACAGACTTCTTGAAGATAGAAAAGCCTAAGTACAGAACACAGTATGTCATTATGGTCTCCAACTGAATAGATTTAATAAAGCAAGCATATGGCTTGAAATGTGTCTGGATATTTCAAGCATTTTGGAACTTGAATTATCTAGACAAGCTCCAAATTATTGCATAAATAGGAATATGTATGCAAAAGGAAATAGTTGATCTGCAGAAATGCAGGACAAAGGTTGACACATCAAAGCCATTGTTATATTTCCCAAATAACCAGCATTCATCTTCTGAATTTCATTGGCGGACGAATGCTGATGAAACAGAAGATAAGAGTCCAGCAAGAAGGGGGAGAATCATTCGTTTCCAGATGCTGCAGATGTTTCATCAAATTGGTAAAATGGTAGGCCAATTTCTATCAAAAAATATAATCTCTGCAACATGCTCAATTATACTCTGCAACAGGTGAGTTTTTTTCTTAGAATTAAACAACAGAAATTCAGGAAGCAAAATGTTCTATTTGATACTAATTTAATGATTAATATGTTCCATTAGCTATTGTATTTTTGTAAAAATACATGATGATTGCATAGTAACCTGTATCAATAAAAAACACAAACCCTAAAGTTTGTATGCTCCTCTTTTACACTAATATCATCTCCAAACATGAATATTTGCTAGAATTGCTGGCATGAGAACCTAACAGACAAAATTTGGTACATGTATCTTATTTATTGGACAAGCTACAAAATGGAACACACATGTTAAATTTATCAAGAACATGCTTTTGTTGCATATATCTTTTAATGTCAATCCTTCAATTAACATGGTCTATAAGTAAAGAAACTTGTAGCATAAACTTAAGTAATCTTATATAAAATAATTTCTGAATGAAAATTTAATTAAAAAAACCTTAAAATGGTTCCTACAACTATTTTCTCAAGTCCAAGAAAACTTAAAGAGAATCTGATGGATAACTTCATCTAAAAATATTTTTGTAAGTCATTATTTGCTTGAATAAACTCATTCATGATTGTTTAGCTAAAAATGCTGTATGATTTAAGTTCTGCTCATAGTTGCAAACAGATCTAAAATTACAAAAAAAGCTAGAATTTTAAAAATTATGCTAAATACTTCTACATAATTTTAACTTATACATAGCTACATAATTTAACATTACCTTAATTTTTAAAAATAATAATATTTAAAATTACTTTGTTATTTACTAAACTTTTACAATTACTATTGCGCACACACATCACACATGAACATAAAAAATAAAATAAAAATTTGAGTTCTATTTATTATAATCAGAAATACATTAAAAAAAAAAAAAAAAAGAGNATATGTCTTTTGATCTCGAATATCTAGAAGAATTTCAATTGGTAGTTATGAATTTTCGTTTAAAGTATAATTAAATTTTAATTATTGTTATCAAATATTTTGCTATACGAAGCATTTAAATTGTAAATTAATTGTAACACGGATATTACTAAAGATGAAAGCATATTTTAATGCGAATATGTTGGAAAATATCCAGATTTTACGATTCTTTCAAGTTTAAATCGATAGAGAAATTTGTTAATTACGTTCAATAAATATTGATCTGGAAGAAAAAATTGATATTTAAATTAAAAACATGCTATTTGGAACTTGAATTATCTAGACAACCTAGACTTTCCTAGCTGTTACAGAATATAAGATAAAGAAAGTATGTTAATTGGTAAAATTTTGATACCCTTGGTTTTGTATTCTCAATATTTTGATATTCTAGATTCCAAAAATGTAAAAAAGAAAACACACTTACAAAATTTGTTTGTATGTGTATTTTGGATTATATCTAAAAAAACTGGATGAACCAAAAATTTTGAAACTTAAAAGGTTTATTTATATATCTGGGGCATTGATACTATTAAATTTTGGTAAAGGTCAAGGAATGGGAGTGTCATCTCAAGTAAGGTCAGACTTCATAAAAGTATTACATATTACTAGCATTTACAATTTCTTTAAAACTCATTCCTACTCAAAAAAAATCTTTTGTCATTTTATAATAAAAATTATTTTTAAATTAAATTTCAACAGATGGCACTGCAACTTTAATTTGAGCACTGAAAAAGCTGTGCCAAAATAGCAAGTGATTTATTTTCTACAATTAAATTTTTTTCTTTAAAAAATTGATTTATATTTATTTAATATGGCAATTTAAATTTACAACTTTCAAGACAATCAAAGATATTAAAACTATTAATTTTTGCCAGTCCAAGACATATTTGAGAACAAATAAAATTAGTTTTGTGGTTACTTCTTCATAATAGTATTATAACATGATTTCTATTGTCAGAATCTATTCTTTAGAACTATGAATCACTAACTGTAAATTGACTAAGTATTATGATTATTAATCCATGATCCATATAAAGAGGCTATTTTCTATATCAACTAGTTTTTTCAAAGACTTTCATCAAATTGGCTTACTTAGCTGTGGTTCCATAATATCCTTATGCTATATGCTATCCTTCTAACTTTTGTAAAATTCTTCAGTCAAAAAATTTTTCTGCTTATCATAAGCCCCAAAAATCCACTACAGAAAATCTGTCTTATGCATGCAATTGCATACAATTTTTCTTCATTGTCACACAATCACATGCATAAGGTGATAATTTTACCAAAAATGACATCATGAAGATCTTTCACAATTGCCACAAGAGATATAATGTCATGACTACATTTGTCAGCTATGCATGATGTTGAGCACTTGTCTCTAAGATAGTCTGAGGCACTATAACCAACAATTTAAATGTATCATGGCTTTTTTTTTTTGTTTTTTGGCATGAATAATCATTTTCTGGTCCTTTTGAAAAACACCTCAACCCTCCCATAATTTATTTCCATCTGAATTCTTCATATAGACCATGCAATTAAAGTTTCAACAAACTGAGCTACAGGAGCCCTGTCAAGGACACTGTTCTGTAAACAAAAGAACACAATGCTTAAAGAGTATTGCTTGATTTAATAGTTTTAATACATTACGATTATTTTCTGAATTTTTAGAAATATCCAAATACACTGTGCAAACTAAATTTTTATGTCATTTCAGTTAATTGTTTCATATAATTTCATACACATACGAGGTCTGTTCAAAAAGTATCAGACCTTTTTTTTTTTCCACGTAAACCAATGATGCGCGAGAGGCCTCCTTCGGTGGAGTTGTGGAGGGGATAGTCGTGCAGTCCTGAATTTTTTTCCCCCTGCAGGAAGCGTCAGTCGTTGGCAATCGGCCTATGAGTGAGGTCATGTAGTGCGCTCTTGTCGGATTCCACTAAGCTGGAAAATGACTAAACAACGTGAGCAGCGATATTACATCAAATTTTGCCAAAAACCTTGGCGATACCCAAGCGTAAACCATTCGCAAGATTCAGCAGGCTTTCGGGGACGATCCTCGAGGCCAAAAAAAGAGCGGCAGGTCCGCAGCAATATCAAACGTCATGTTGACAGTTTTTTTGACTCTCGTGGGGTGGTGTGTTGTGAGTACGCACCACAAAGCCAAAACACCGCAAAGGAGTACTACCAGGAGATCCTTCATCGTCTTTCCGATACAGTGCAACACAAACGACCGGATCTGTGGTCGATCAAAACTTAGCAGCTCCATCGTGATAACGCATCCAACCATTCTGTGCATCTGATTCAGGCTTTCGTTGCCAAACACAACACTCCTGTGGTTCGTCATGCTCCGTACTCTCCCCACATGGCTCCGTGTGACCTTTGGCTATTTCCCAAGCTGAAAATGCCGCTAAAAAAAACCCGAATTTAGTCGAGAGAAGACATCATGCGGAATCCGACAGACCGGCTGATGGCCATTCCAAAAGATGCGTTCCAGCAATGGCAGGAACGCTGGGAGAAGTGTATACATTACCAAGGAGACTACTTTGAAGGGGATTAGGGTTTTGTACCTCAAAGTCAATTAATTTATTTTTGCCGACCAAAGGTCCGATACTTTTTGAACACACCACGTATTCTAGAAATTATCTAACACATTTGTGTAAACAATGTTGTTAAAATGAAGTATTTTGTAACTTAATATAGTTCTGTAAATAAATAAATAAAAAAATGTAGCAAATTTCTTTAAATTCATGTACTACGATTAATGTACTGAACTGAAGTTTTTTCTAAGAATGCCATCAGATATTGTCAAATAAGATTAATAATTCATTTAATTTAGATGAAATTTTCTATCCATACGACGATTGCTAAAAATTATTAAACAGTCATGCATCAAATAAAAAAAATTAATTTCTGTTCAAAATATTTTTTGATTGAATCTATTAACTATTAAAGCAAGTTAAAAAATTTCACTTGAACAATTCTTATTTCTGTACAAATACTAATTTAGAAAAATAGAGGGAGAAAATGGTAATGAAGCTACTCTAAAGTAACTATTTCTTCATTACTGTTCTGTGTGTAAATATTTTAGTGTGTGTAATTACATATGTGACTATTGAGTTTGCCAAATTACAAATATTTACTCACCATTCTACACTTCCAAATGCATCAAAATCACTGAAGTCAGCCCATCCTCCTTGATCTTCAGCTGAAATTGAAGGATTTGATGTTTCCCATGGATTTGAAGACGTTGAGGCAGGAGCAACTTCCATTGGAACACTATCAAAAGTTGCTGTCCACACTATAATAATTAAAAACCAATATTGATTAATGAGTTAATAGTATTATTAAAAATACAAAGTAGTTATTTGAAAATAAATACAATGTAAAATATTTTTTTTTTATTTTATTTTTATACATCAAATTTGGTGATGTCTCTAAGACAACATATAATCTGCTACAACAGTATCAAAACATATCTAACTGCATTTCCACAAATGTGTCATTGAAAATAATTAACTGCACTAAATCATCCATATACAAGCTATACTTTGTATTGGGTTGATGCAAAAGCAAAGTTCATCCCATTTTTTGGACAAAAATTGAATAAAAATTTTTTTTACTAAAAATTATATTCAATCACTATAATATGTGCTATTCTGTTTGATGATCATTCTCCATCTCCCCAATAGCTGCATAATCTTGCACTCATAGAAGTTGAGGTTTTTGGCTGAAGAACTGATCCAGGTGATTTTTCAAGTCTTCCAAGGAAGTAAAGTTTTTATCATCTAAGCTGCTTTAATTAAAGTGATCTAAATAAATGTGTGAGGCCTGAGCGATACTCGAGTTCACGTGTTAAAAATATCATAAAGGTGTCAAATCAGGGGTTCGGGCTTTGATTCTAATGCTTGTAAAACTTGGAAGAAAAAAACCTAAATAAAATTGGGAAATAATAAAATTATTATTTGAGAGGAAAAAACAGTTTTTAAATAACCTTAAAAGGAGATACAGTGCTAATATTGTGTGTCAGACTTATAAGAATTCGAAACAATTAAATGCGAGCAGGAGTTTCAAGGTGCGATTATTTTCCCTTGATCAGATTAAAACAGTGTCGAATTAAACCTTTGGTAGCCCGAAATGGTCTGTCATCTGCTTAGATACAAGAAACTGACCAATCAAAAGCTAGACATCCAGGGAAGAGAATCTTTTAAAAACACTGAATCTCAAGGACAAAGAGACCTTTCCCCTGCTTTCCTAGTGAAGTTAACTGTAGAGACTTTTTCCAGCCTCTGATAGTGTCAACTATTGTCTAGACTTTCCCGGCTGACAACTATAGTCAACTGTCCAGACTTTTCCCTGCCATCCTGATTGAACTTCGGGTTATCATGCTTCACAACAACCTCTCACACTGTCGAGTATATCGACTGACTGCCCCAGGGCCAACAACTCGAACAGTCCAGAGCCACCAGAAGAGAAGACACTGTAGATTGTAAGACTAGTATAAATAAATGGGTTTGTTTGTCACTGTAGCTATTTGCCTCACTTTCCTTTATCCCACATACGATAAGTCCTGACATTTGGATATCACCAATTCAGTGACCCTCACAAATGGTAGCTGGAGGGTGCAAGGTTGGGAAAGTACAACGAATAGACCAAAACATCCCAGTCAGTAGTAAAAGTTTGTATTGAGTGACCAAAGAACATGTGGTCTAGCATTGTCTTAATGGAATACAATGCCCTTTCTGTTGGCTAATTCAGGCTGCTTCTGGTTGATTGCTCACTTTAATTCACTTAGTTGTAAACAGTATTTCTCTGAATTGATGGTCTAGTTTTCAGGTAACAGCTCAATGATTTCCTTCCAGTCCCACCAAATGCATAGCATAACCTTATTCAGATGTAAACTGGCTTTTGCACAGGTTGAAGGGGCATCTCCACACTTACACCATGATCTCTTACACTTAACATCATTACACGCAATCCATTTTTCATCATATGCAACCATCTGCTTTAAAAATGGATTAATTTTGTTGCATTTCAATACAGAACCACAAGCAGAAATTCAGTCTATAAAATTTTTCTCCATTAGCTTATGCAGCACTCTCATCTCTTGGCCTTGATAACCATTCCCAAGTTGATGAAATTGCCTTGACACTGTTGACTGGTTGATTCCAAAGAATTTCTCTGATCTCAAGTTGTTCTATGCCAATCACTTTCAATTAGCACCAATATTTCATTGCCATCAGCATTGGCCAGTCATCCAGAATGTGGTGCATCACCACATTCTTTTTTCTACACCATCAGCAACCTATCAGGATGCTTTATCTATACAGTAGAGCGTCGATTTTCCGAATCAATTGGGGACTGGGGTTGTCCGGATAACTGATATTTCAGATAACTGATTTACGTACGAAAAAATAGTTTAACGTATCTGATGTCGAAATTTTTCTCTGTTGCGTGTCGCTTTGCATTGAATTTTCGTCGATGTTAAGCTTAACAAAGACTATTGTATCGTTAAAAATTATATTTTTATTTTGTACAAACAAAATAAATATATTAAAAAATATAAAAATAATAAAAAAATTATACTTCAGATGTTAATTTAGTATCAAAAACGTAAAATATTTGAGTAGTCCAAGACATAGCCAAAGATTGAAGCACCACAGCACTGGCGAAAATTTAAATTTGCGGACTGGAATTCTTTCGGATGATTGACTTCCGGAAAATCGACGCTCTACTGTATTTACATTTTTTTTTGCTGAAACAGTAGCCTAAAAAGGAAGGTCGTCTTGGAAACTTTTGTGAATTGTTTTTAAGGATTGCTGATGGTGTAGAAACAGCGAAAGTATAGACAGAAGCAAGATTTTTTACCTTTGTGAATATGTCGTTTTTTTATTTATACACTTAATAAATGTAATTAATGCCGACCATAGGTTATTTTTACTATTTTTACTTAAAAGATTAAAATTGTTTTTGTGAAACTTTCTGAACTACTTATGGCATGTAGAATCATCAGCAACACCCGCAGCATACACAGTACATATCTTCTTTTGTATCTGCAAAGCATTCTTGCCTTTTTGCAAATAAAAAAAGCATAATATATTGAAAATGCTTGTTATTTTGTGCCATTTTTAATGCTTAGCAAAATTTAAAAAAAAACAACCAAGTAACAATTTTTTTCCCAAGTATTCACTGAATTCCTGCTATCAAACAACATAGAAAATTTGCATGTATGAAGCAGATAGCACTTTGGTTTTGCAATGCAATGCCATCTAGTGCCAAAAACAGGACAAACTTTTGCATCAAACCAATAGTAAACAATATTCTAACTAATATACAAGATTTCTATATTAAAATGCTGAAATATAAATTCAAGATAAAACCAATAAAACATTCACCAAATATCTTAATGTGTGACATTACACAATCTGAAAATCAGATACTATCTAGCAATGGAAATGTCATTGAGAAAAAAGTTCTCTCCCATATACTTATCCATCATATTTTCAGATTACATTTATAATAATTTACAATTTGTATTAAAAAAAATACATACTTTCTTGCTGATCAACATCCATTTTTACTTCTTCCGCTGGTAGTTGTGATATATTTGTTGTTGTTTTAGTTGAAGATGAAGTTTTATGCTCATCATCTTCAGATCCACTACTATTCTCATCACTATTCTCAGCTGATCTAAAAATTATTAAATAGATATTACTTACAACTTAAATATCAACTAATGCTTTATTTTTAAAAGCAACTAAATAATGTTTTAAATATTAAGCTTTTCAATAATAAATGCTATTTCAGAAAATGTACATATTAGTGATAAGAATATGCACTTTTCAATGTTGTCATATTATACTAGTTAATTAACCCAACTTCATCATGCAGTTGTTTATCTTACAATATTTCAAAATTAATATTTAAGATATCTGGAGAACAAAGTCTTCTAGAGTAAGTTTTCAATATAATTAAAACTTAAAAATTGTGCAATAAAGATTTTTTGATGATCTGGACTTCGTGAAACATTTGATCTAGAATACAGCATGTCTTTAATATTGTCAATAGGTTCTTGGAAATTGTGATGTCAAGCAAAATGACATAACAAAACTAATTTTACCATAGGCTAAGTGATGTAACGGATATAATTAGGTTAATGTAACTCTGTTTATGTTTGCAACCTCCTGCATTTATTTCCTATCTCACGTGAACAAATTTACATTTATAAACAAAATTCAGCAAAATTAATTTTAAGTTATTACAGATGTACAGTACATGTAGTTTTCTCAATGATATTATAATGAAACACTGTTAATTGAAGACTAGCTGTAGTTCTAAAAAGCACTACATCAAAATTTTATTTTTATATTAGATATTATTAATCAAAAGTCTGATTTTTGCTTATACATGCAAGGTTTGCTATATTTTCACATATTGTGCCAAACACCACAGATGATAAATGATTTTGTCTGTCTTTGTTGTGCATTTTTTGTTAAGCTGTGTAACAAACACAGACAATAATTTATTAAAAATACTCACAAATTAGAAAAAGTAAAAAAATTGTCTTCATTTCCTTACCTTATCAATACCTTGGGAACAACAGTCTTAATGGACAGTCAACCTTTTATTTGAGGCAATTCATCTGCCTTATGTAAAAAAATACAATATATTTATTGAAATTGTGCCTTTGCCCAGGAATTTTTAAAAACATTTTTACATAACAAGGCAGACAAGTATAGCCCGAAATAAAAGATTGACTCTGCCCATAAAAAGACTTGTGTTCCTGAGATGCTGATAAGGAGAAGATGAAAGTAAAAAATTGTCATCATTTCTTCTAATTCGTGAATACTTTTAATATTTCTTACTTTCCTGGCCATTACAAGTATTAAAATCATTTGTTTGTTTGCTTGTTTAAAAAATTTACCATTATTTCAAATACATTCATAATTTCATTAACAATAATTATTGTTCATGTACTTTTCCAATAGTTCCTTTTTAAAGCCAAATCAACATCTTAAGAGCAAACTATACAAACACAGAAAAACAACAAAAGTAGCAAATTTTAAATATTCTTCATACATATACATACAATATGCTTTTTTGTTTACAAATTATCAGAAAAATTGCAATAGCCCATAAAAGATTAAAAAGCTAACAAGATGAATTTTCCAGCACTCATAATTTATAAAGTTAACATTGCACATACTACCATGTTATGAAATCTCATTAAAAAATAATTTTTATATTATCAATTATTGAATTATCATAAAATACCAAAAGGCTTATTTTTTTAGGTAAGAGTAAGTCTTTAAAAAAAATTTTAAATGCTAATGAGTAAAACTTTCATTAAGTCTGAGTCCACTTGACATGTGACAAAGGTCAAGAGGGCAGAGAATGGAGGGGATTAACTACCAAAATTTAATAGTATCAATGCTCCATGTAAGGAAATAACCCTGCCAAGTTTCAAATTTTTGATTCATCCATTCCTGAGATACAATATATATTTGCAAAACAGATGCCAACACACACATACAGAATTTTTATTAAATTCCTAGGATCCTGGGTGTCAAAATGTTGAGAGATGCAAAACCCAAGGAGTCAAAATTTAACCACTTTCCCTATGCTATATTCAGGGTTCCTACTCAGATTTTGTTTTAATTTCCTTGACCAACTTTGTACAAATTCCAATCCTCATGTCCCTTATAATTTGGCACACTGACAAAATAAAACAGCCCTTGACTTACTATGCAAACGTTTTGCTTCTCCAATGTTTTAATTAGTTATTTTTTCTAATTAACAGTTATATATTTTTTATAATTGCCAAATTATTAAATTCAAAAATAAAATGTTTTATTAACATTCTGTTATTATTCCATAATCATAAATCTACATTGTTTTGAAAAAATTTATTATTATTCATTAACAATTTCTATATAATCCATTTACAAAAGTATATATTTATTAAATTTCTCTCTCAACAAATTTTCTGAACTTTATAAAATATTAATAAACTGAAAAAAATCAGAAATTGTTTTGTTACCCAACCAAAATTATTAAATTGAAAAATTGATAAATAATACCATTTAAATTATCAGTTTTGTGTACTTTGTAAATTTTTGAGAGTTTTGTGTAAGCTTGGAGAAATTTTAAGTACTGAAAATATTCTGCACTACTACTTGCTGCTTGCAGATGGCTAGATTTAGTCAAGCATTATCAGGGTTGGGTTGTCAGCAAAAAACGAACAAAGCAGCCAAGAAAGCAAATTTCCTGACTTTTTGACAATTTTTAACAAATTCCTTACATTCCATGACTTTTCTGAACACTAATGAAAATCCCTGACTTTCCAAGTGTGTAGGAACCCTGCCCTGTATATTCTGTAACAGCCAAGGAAGTAAAAAATAAAAACATTTTCTTTTTATTGACAAATGTGTTAAACAACTGTTCAATAAAACTTTTGATTAAAAGACTTACCTTTGTTGTGAAACAGAACCTGAGACAAATGTAACTTCATGCTCTTTATCTTCCCATACATCTTCATCACTGTCAGCATCTCCCAAATTTTGTACACGTTCTCTACAGGCTCGTTCAAACAATTCTTCACTTCTCTGAAAATGCATAAAGCAAAAATTAGCAATTCATCTACTGTTTCAAAATCTATACAATTTTATATAATTGATTATGGTCATATTATATTTTTATTATATATGAGGGGTGTTCAAAAAGTATCGGACCTTTATTTTTCCTGCGTAAACCAATGATGCATGGGAGGTCTCTTTCGGTGGAGTTGTGGAGGGGACAGTCATGCACAGTCCTGAATTTTTTCCCGCCTGCAGGAAGTGTCAGTCACTGGCAGTCGGCCTATGAGTGAGGACACGTGTAGCGAGCTCTCGTCAGATTCCACTAAGTTGGAAAATGACTAAATAACGTGAGCAGCGATATTGCATCAAATTTTACCAAAAGCTTGGCGATACCCAAGCGGAATCTATTCGCAAGACTCAGCAGGCTTTCGGGGACGATCCACGAGGCCAAAAAAAGCCCGGCAGGTCCGCAGAAATGCCAAGGTCATGTTGACAGTTTTTTTCGACTCCCACAGGGTGGTGTATCCTGAGTATGCGCCATAAGGCCAAACCATTGCAAAGGAGTACTACCAGGAGGTCCTTTGTCGTCTTTGTGATGCTGTGTGATGCAAATGACCGGATCTGTGATCAACCAAAACTTAGCAGCTCCATCATGATAACACACCCGCCCATTCTGCACATCTGATTCAGACTTTTGTCACCAAACACAACATTCCTGTGGTTCGTCACGCTCCGTACTCTCCCCACATGGCTCCGTGTGACCTTTGGCTATTTCCCAAGCTGAAAATGCCGCTAAAAAAAACCCGAATTTAGTCGAGAGAAGACATCGTGCAAAATCCGACGGACCGGCTGATGGACATTCCAAAAGATGCATTCCAGCAGTGTTTCCAGCAATGGCAGGAATGCTGGGAGAAGTGTATACATTACCAAGGAGACTACTTTGAAGGGGATTAGGGTTTTGTACCTCAAAATCAAAAAATTTATTTTTGCTGACCAAAGGTCCGATACTTTTTGAACACCCCTCGTATTGTGGCAGATGAAATGACTACCTAACCCTAATAATAAGAAAAACAACAGTTATTTAAAAATAAATTTTATGCATAATGAGAAGGGAGACTCATACAGAGCAGAGACAAATGAACTGTACCAAGTAAAACAACTGACAACAAATGGTCACAACTGCCATCACAAAGAGATGCACAAACTTTGTTTTTTAAGTGAATTATAATAAATTCTTTAAGAGAATAAGAATACTGTATCTTTAAACTTCTGTTCTAGCATGATATATTTCAGATTTTATTAGTTTGTAATATTGCATATATGAGAAGTTTTCTATTTGGCCATTTTTTTGGTACAATTTTCTATGGTGGTAATTTTTCATCTGCACTTTTTTCTGGTTACCATTATATCCTATAACAGCCAAAAATTAAAAATGTACTTCAGGTAATAAAAAAGAAATTTATAATTTTAAGAACTATAAAGATTCATTTAAGCTTTTGCTGACATTTTAAAAATGTTCAAATTAATAGAAGAATTTGTGATTTATCTAGTACAAAATTCTGATTTATCTAAAAAACACTCAGAAATGTGAATAATTTAACAATATTTATAGAAAAATTAATATACTTACTAAATTTTCATCTGAATTAAGTTGAAAACCTGTATCAGTTAGATGATTCAACTGATTTCTGAAATGAAATTTACATAAATTATTTGAATTGTACTATATAAAAAAGTGCAGAGATACAACAAATAGATAAGTTAACATAATGAAATCCGTTGATATTATGGTTCACTCTAGAATAACAGGAGAATTTTATTTCAATCCAATAAAAATATTAAAATAAAATCCAATTATGAAAAATATCAACAAAAATATTTTCCAAGCAGTATTAAAGCATAATTCAATTATCTAAATACAGAATTAGCCAAGCAACAGCCAATTCTCCTTTCAAACATCTTATGTAAACAGTTGATAAGAGAGTTAGCATCAAAAACATTGACCGTAGAAGGCTATTTTAAAAAAGAGAAGCATTTTCATTTGAATTTTTGTTTCAGAATTTTTATACTTTGTATGAATTTTTATTTCAGAAAAATTCATACTAAATATAAGGTCAGAAACAAATTAAACAACAGTTATGAAGTTAATACAAGTTAAGAATCCTTTATCCAAAATGTTCAGGATCAGAAGTGTTCCAGATTTTAGAATATTTGCATCTTATTTGATTTGATCTATATTAGTCTGATCTGACTTCTTTTTTTTAAATGTCAGTTATTTAGGAATTATTAATTTTCTATAAAACAAAAATTTTCACATCTAGGCAAACATGTTTTTTAAACAAATTACCATAAAACATGTAGAAATATTTTAGAGATATTCATATGAGATGCTCATGGAAACAATGGTAAATGCCACTGCCGTTAATTGCCATCACCAATCAAGTATGATCTTTTGACTCTTGTTCCAATTATGACATTATGAAAATAGTTTGATTGTAAAACACTTACAGTAAAAAATTGATGTTAGAATAAAATTATTCAGAATTATAATTCAATCACAATTTTTTTTTGCTGTATTCTAAAACTTCCATTTTGGCATTTACCATTTTGTTCCTCCAGCAGCTCATTTTAAATATTTAGATATATAATTTTAGATATAGTTAGTTACTCAGACTAAGTATGTCTAAAATTATTTTACCACTTCATAAAGAGGTGTTAATTGACCTGTTGGAAAAAATATTCTAAAAAACATACTATAAAATTAAAAATTGGGATTAAATTAAACTTGAGGAATACAAAAACATCACACCTTTTGTATGTGCACATACACACACTTTTCATAAAGTTTATTAGAGGGATGGGGGGTACCTATCAAAAAAGACCTGGAGAGACCACAAATATTTCCAGTACTTTGTGGAAGTTTCAATTTGTAGCATTCAAAACTTGAATTTTGAAGTTTTCAAATTTTAGGACTTCACTTGAATGATTCTAAACTTCTATCAAATATCAAACTTAAATGTTATAAAGTGGCTAGCAGTAACCCTTTTTCTATATCTATTAAAACACTAGTAATTTACCAACAGTATCCACAAATATTTAAATGTGTTTCTTAATGATTAATTTTGAAATCTATAATTAAAAATAATTAAAATGTAAATCAATATTTTTAATGCACTAATAGCCATAATTCAATTTTTAATTATACCAAAAAAACTTACTTTTAAAAACATAAAACAGAAAACAATTAAAATTAATTAATATACAGTAGAGCGTCGTTTTTCCGAAAGTCAATCATCCAAAAGAATTCCAGTCAGCAAATTTAAATTTTCGCCGGTACTGTGGCGCTTCAATCTTTGGCTATGTCTTGGGCTACTCAAATATTTTACGTTTTTGATACTAAATTAACATCTGAAGTATAATTTTTTATTATTTTTATATTTTTCAATATATTTATTTTGTTTGTACAAAATAAAAAAATAATTTTTAACGATACAATAGTCTTTGTTAGGCTTAACATCGACGAAAATTCAACGCGAAGCGACACACAACGGATAAAAATTTCGACATCGGATACGTTAAACTATTTTTTCGTAAGTAAATCAGTGATCCGAAATATCAGTTATCCGGACAACCCCAGTCCCCAATTGATTCGGAAAATCAACGCTCTACTGTATATTATTTTTCAAACTCATTAAAACAAAATAGTTTTAAACAGAACATTTAAATACATTTTGAATCAATCAATCAATTTATGATTAAATCATAAGAATCACCAATGAAAACTGATCTCAAAAAAGCAGGGCTGTGGAGTCGCTTAAAAATCTACCGACTCCAACTCCAACCTTTCCTTACCACCCGACTCCGTGTTATATATATATAACAAGTTGGTAAATAAAAAGGGAGTCGGAGTCGGCGGATTTTTTGACGACTCCGACTCTGGCCAAAACACCAAACTCCACGAACCTGACTCCACAGCCCTGTCAAAAAGAATAACAATTCTGTGACAGTTCTAATTTTCAAATTTGTTTTTTGAATATGCAATTTATGCACTCTTTTTTAATCAAAAATATTCTTATAACAGAAAATTATATATAGGAAAGTATACACTTTTATATTAATGCATATACAAAAAAAAGTAAGTACTATAAAGAAAAGTTACAGCAAAAATGAAAAAAGTTTATTGAAATTAATGATATTCTTTTGTAATATAAATCGAATAAAGCAAAATCATTCATATTTACTAATTTAAGTTTTTCCAATTATTTCTTAAGATGCATAAAATATATGCTATAATTTTAATGGTAATATTATTCTAAGTACTTCCATGCACACAAAGCTAGAACTACTTAAAATAAGAGAGACAAAACCTTTCACACTTTGTTTCTAGCAGTTTTAATCCATAAGAACAAATATTTCCAGCCATTTTGAATGGCCCACCTTCTTCAGGTACAATAAGATCAGTTGAAATGTTGGTAAGCAAATATTGAAATGACGTCAATGTTTACAAAGGTTTCTTCTTACTAGTGACATCATTGTTGATTACAAAGTTTAAAAAATATTGCTATTGTTAATTTTCTTTTAATTTTACCCAAGATGTATGACCAACTATTGATGATAAGATAATTGTTTAAACTTGGAAAATAAAATAACAAGATAAATATAGAAAATGCTTGACAGATTGCAACAGGATCAATGAGGTTGGATTAGCCTATTTAATTTAAGTGGTTATCGAAGAGTGATTGCCATGCGGTAGAGAGCGAGTCTGCATCTCTGCTGTTAATACAATTTTCCTTGAGGGATTTTGCAAAGATTTCTAGTGTTTCAACTGTAATAAGTTTGTTACTGTCAAGCATAGGTATAATAATCTTAGCCTCTTCCCATTTGGCCTTTATATTCAGTTTGCTTGCAAATTGAGCTACGGTGAAATTAAACTTTTTGTTGTGTGTGTCGTATTTATGCACAGCTATCCTTTTTGTAAGTCGTCTGTTAGTTAAGCCTATGTATGTTAATTTCTTGTTCAGATTAAATCTGTTGTCCTCTAGCGTAATCGAGTAAATCCCAGGTCTTCTGGCTTCACTGCATTTATCTTTGGTATTAGCCAGAAGTTTATATATCAGAGGGTTGTGTTTGTATGTATGTAAAAACCAATGTTCCAACAGACTTTATTCCACCTGAAGGCCATTCAAAACAGCTGAAAACATTTGTTCTTATGGATTAAAACTGCTAGAAACAAAGTGTGAAAGGTTTTGTCTCTCTTATTCTAAGTATAACAAAAGATGGCATAAAACAGAAACAGCATTTATTTCATGAATGCAAACAATAGTTGCAAGAATAGATATTTTAATTTTTATGATATATTTAATTTCATATCCAAAACTTCTTATATATTTGTAAGCATCTTTTATGACGTCATATAAAACATAGTGGATTCTTCTAAGAAATATGGATAAAAAACAACTCTGTGCTCCATTAAATATATAAAAACTATCTCAAATCTCACTCTATATATATATATCATCCTTATCTATCATCATAATGTTTGAGAGTAACCCTCCAATCTTAAGCAATACACATTAAAAATTAACTGTAATAACTTCTAAATTCCATTAGATAAGCAACATTCCATCACATAAATTCAAATAATTCTACAAAATAGGATCTACTAATTTAAAAAACTTTTTAAAAACACACACTAGCTACTTTTTACTTCGCTTTCTCACTTTTTGGAAATATGGAATAATGCAATTACAGTAGAGCATCGATTATTCGACTCAATTGGGGACTGGAGTTGGTCAGATAATTGAAAAGTCAGATAACCAAAAAGTATGAAAAAATCCATTATTAGTGTAGCATATTATTATATCCCATGTAATTAGTATATTGCTATTAACCTACTTTGTGTTGAATTTTCCTCCATGTTAAGCCAATCAAATTTTTTTTAAAATAATAATTGTTGCTATTGTATCGTTAAAAATTATTTTATTGCTCACAAAACAAACAACCATTCATAATTATAAAATTAAGCCTCGTTTAAATACTGGCCTCCCTTTCATGGTCAAGCCAGTGTTGCCAGCTAAAACACGCAAAAATATTATTAAAGTAGCCAAGACATAGCCAAATATTGTAGTGCCACATCACTAGTGGACATTTGAATTTGTCGACTAGAACGCAGTCGAGGTGATGGTTAATCGGGGGTCGGATAATCAATGCTCTACTGTAATACATTAAAACAGTCATTACTTTACATTTCAAACATTAATAAATGTATGTACAGGATTCCTACTCAAATTTTTGTTTTGAATTCCCTGACTTTCCTTGATTTTCCCTGACCAACTTTGTCCAAATTCCCGACCCTCACATTTTTTAGAGTGGAATATTGACATAATAAAACAGCATTTACTGTTAACATTGAGTACATATAGCCCTCTTTTTGCACAGTTGATATGCTTCAAAGACTGCTACATTTAAAAAATACAGTACATCCTGTAGAAAAACGTTTGATAGAATCCACAACTTCAATGTAATGAAAGAAATAAGCAATTTACAAACAAAACACAAGCTTTTTATTTTATCATCATTTATCATTATTATTTGTATGTAAATCTAGAAAATACAAGGTAACATAAAATCAACAAACAGTATTCTTTGATAAACAAATAGTACTGTACGGTGCTTAAAATGAACTCTCGACTTAGAAACACAATTTTAAAATCAATCTTTCAATAAAAAGAGTTAACTTTTTTTAAACAACAACGTAATTTTAATAAAAAGTTAAATTTAAAAATTTTTAAATAAAGCGTTTTCCTACGTAAAAAAATCAATGATTGTACATAAAGAGGAATAGGTGTAAGTTTATACTATAGCTTTTCCAACAAATCCATCTAATTTATTGTAAAATCTTTTTATTTTTTTTACAAAATGGACAATCAAAATACAGAGAAACTTCTTAGTATTAATCCTCTTTTTTCAAAATACAGATAATTAGAAAATAAAAAATGAATTACAATTCACAAAACACAAAAACTATTATATTAATGTAGTTTTAGCCTTTTCTCCTCAAGTGTATTTATTTTCATTTCAAACAATGGAAAATCCGACTCCAATCCAAATGATCGATCTTGGGAGCTGCATTGTCTAGACCACAGGTTCTCAAACTTATTTCGACCACTGCCCACTTTGAGATTTAAAAAAAATCTAGTGCCTCCATATTTTTTAACTTAACCTTTTCACATTACCATCTGTTGCATATCTTAAAAACAGTTATTGCAAATATAATGTTTAAACATGCATTATTATATGGATAGGATAGATAGGGTGTGACCCATATCCTATTTCTGAGATCAAAGAATGTTTTGATGAGAAGAAATAAAACTCATATTTAATCATTGAGCCTTCTACTGCCCCCATGAAAGCCTCCAGCGCCTGCAAAGGGGTGTTATCGCCCACTTTGAGAAAGGATGGTCTAGACCAGTGTTTCTCAACCTAAAACTCATTGTGGACCGGAAAATATCTGCTTTTTTTAAGTGGACCGGTGACAATATTATTTTTAATTGAAAAAAAATTCTCTGTTGTAAAAAGAACTGCAAACTACATTGAGCAATAAATATTTGTTATTTATTTACCAGTACATTAGTATACAAATCAATATGATTGCTGCTTTTCTTTTTTGCTAGTAAGATCATCAATTCTTGGATTTAAGGTGGTAACTGCAAGGCGTGAGGCAGAACTAACAGTAACAATTTCGTTGTTTTGATTTTATTATTACCATTGCTGAAAACGTTGATTCACGTAAGTACGTTGTTTAAAAAGGTAGTAACATCCTAACTGCCTTTTCATGTAAAACTGGATATTCAGATTTAACTTTAATCCAAAACTGTGTTATGGGCATTGATTCAAACAATGTTTTAAATCCCAAGTTTGAACTTAATTTGATTAGTTTTTCGTGTTCAAAGTCATTCAATCTATTAGTTTGCTATCAATAAACGGATTAATAATCCACATATTTCCTATTCGGGAACAACGCACGACAGGTTAAATATATATTTTTAAAGTTTTCGCGGACCGGTCAGATTAGAGTTGTGGACCGGTGGTTGAGAACACAAGTCTAGACTATTCTTCAAGTTTCTATAAAAAATTTCTGTTCATTCCTTTTTTCTCTAATAATTAAATTATTTTACGTTTTTCTATTTTAGTTCCGGACAATTCCGGAACCTCACACTTGTATTCCTATGAACCGGACTTGTATTCCTATGACGTCATAGTATTACGAAAATTAAGCAAGTTAACATTGGTCAAACTATCGGATTACTTGTTGATTTTCGAAAATATAACTACAGAATATTTATTACAAGTATGATCAATCTTGCCCATTTTTAAGCTCTAAAATTTGCCAAAATCAGTGATATTTGTTACCCAATGTCATTTCAGTTAAACTACTTATTAAACTATGTATCAAAGTTTCGGAAAAAAACGGGAGAGGGGGAAAAATATGCTTGCAGTACAGTACAATCAAGGAAAATTGTAACAACAAATATAAAAAGCTTGTGCCAACAACAAGTCAGCGCCAGTATTTTACTGTAAACATCGGGTAACTATTTATAATTTTTTATGTTGTGCAGTAATGTTTTAAATGTGAAAAACGATTAAATTACATTCTAAGTGAACATTATATTAAATTACAATTTCAACTTTTAAAAGTTTGCAAACAAATTTTTAATTAATTATTTTTTATTCTAATAAACAATTTCATCTTTTTATAATCGCTGAATTATTAAAATTAAAAATTAAACACTATTACATAAAAGTAGTTTATCCTGTTATTAATCCACAACTGTAAAATTATATGGCTTCAGAACGGTGAAAAAAACCATTTCAAAATGGATTCTGGTGTATTTTCTTATTAAAGATTGCAGCATTACTTCTTGCCACCTGCAGATGGCTATGATTGGTCATCCATATTCAGCAAACGAGATCAACAATGCAGTTAAAGAGACAAATTCCCTGACTTTTTGACAATTTTCAACAAATTCCCTGACTTTTTCCAAACACTAATGAAAATCCCTGATTTTCCAGGTGCATAGGAACTCTGTATGTTCCATCATTCTTAGTAGTGCAATTTTTTTTTATAGTCTATAATTAAAAAAAAAAAATGATTTTAAAACATAATTAAAGAAATAGCACTTCTGTGAAGTCAGAAGAGTACAAAAAACCCCCCTTTCACTACTTGCTTTTTTTTAAATACACAGTTATCATTTTAAAAGAATATATATATATATATAACATTACAATTGTAATATTTATCTTTTGGTTTTTACTATCATTTTAGTGAGTTAAATGTAATCATAAAAATTACTTTAAACTTCATTAAATAAAGTAATACTTACGTCATGTTTTCATCTGTATCAATGAATTCATCATCATGGAAGCCAAACTGGTCAACAAAATTACTTGTCATTTGTTGCATCTGATAATCAGAAAAAGCCTGGAGGCCAGGCCAAAAATACAGTGAAAACATATAGCATGCAAAGACAATATATGACAAAACAATACTACTACTGTCACTAAATATAGTGCTATGCAAAAAAATTAGCACACATCTTTGTATTCAGTGTTTTAACTTTTGTTTTAACTATTGCATTATATTGTTCATTAAAACAATACCTTAACAATTTTAAAACATCTACATAAATATGTTAATACTATTACAACAGTAATTATTAAAAACTGAAATTCTGTAAATTAAAGATAGATTAGCAATGTCAACGTAAAGTTCTAAAAATTAAATTATTAATCATCAGATTAATCAGAATTTTAAAAAGATCCAGCAACAAGATGCATAACTTTCCTGGTAAAAATTTAAAATTATTGTGGTGCCATCTTATATAATTTTATTATAAAATGGCAAAAGCTTAATTCTGAGGGTAGAGATGTGTTTTGTAAAAAATTGCAAATGTTAATAAGTAAAATCTTTATTAAATCTGACCCCACTCAAGATATGCCAAGTGACCCTTCCTATCTTCCCATCCACTTGACCTTTAACCACCAAAACTTAACAGCATCAATCCACTAATACATAAACCTCTCTGCAAAATTTTAATTTTTTACAAAAGACAGAGGAGTTATTAAGCTTGAAAGTAGGTGAACAAGATCAGGTCCCCTACACACACACTAACATACATACATACATAAACCACTCTTTTTTGCATTTATCAATGTTTAAAATCCAAAGACGTTAAAATCTTGGGAGTCATTTTTTAACCGATCATAATAATTTCCTTCAGTTACATATGTAACAGCTGAAAAAATAAAAGTGCTACTCTTTTTCAACTACACAATGTTATGTAATGAATCTTTTTCATGAAATGTTTTAAATTAGTATTGCTTAAGTTACAAGACAATTGGAAAAATTTTCAGGATGTATGAATTCCACGTTCTCATTATGGAAATAACATTTTTGTAACAGTTACTTGAACCACCATTCATCAATAATCAATAATAATGATAAAAGAAATTAAAAATCAAATAAATCATTCACAAATTGTTTAAAAATTTCTACATTATTAACCTCATTAAATTACTATAAAAATATGTTCAAAAAACCAATTTACAACTAAATAGCTGATCAATTGTAGCTAAATTTTGTCATCACATATCAAAACTTACACAAAAATAGCTTTTAAGCTAACTTATTTGCATAGCACAAAACAGATATTCATTTATATATAAATACTAATACAAACACAAGCAAAACACTCAAAATTCACTTATAAAATTAGATTATAAATACTTAATCCTTTGGGAAGAAAAATAACTTAATAATAACCAATAGAAAATTACATATATAAACAAAATCTTCTGTTATAAACTTAAGTTTGTAATAATAGTTAATATAAATCAATAAATATTAATGCTTTATAATAAGAACCAATAAGATTTATTCAATTATTTTTTAACCGAGAGCTTATATATATATAATTTTTTTTCTGTAAAATAAAAATTTAAATTGTCATATTTTCTCAATACAGTTTAAACAATAGTGTATGAGAATTTGACAAAGACCATAAATACGCATTTATTTATGCAACAGTCACAAGAAAAAAAAAATGCTTAATTGAATAAATCTATAAAGATTTTTTTCAAAATCTGAATTCCAATTAAAACTTTTCAAAAGAAATTTGAATAAATGAATACATTTTTTAATATAAATCTCAAAGTAATCATATTCATCAGCAGACAAACAATCTTACAAAATCTATAAAAATTTTATACTTTACAAAAAAGTTTAATTTTCAGTTTTACAGAGATAATGTTGAAATGAAATAGCTCTTATCTTAGACATTGCCTTTCAAACAAAAATAAAACACATATGTTATAAATAATCAAATATCTACTAATAAATTATATTCTAACAAATATTCATATTCATATTATGTTTAAATATGAATATTCTAACAAATATTCATATTTAAACATAAAAATAAATCATCACAAGTTCATAAACTTATGCATTCATAATACAAATAATTTTTAGTAAAAATAAAATTTTAAAATAAGCTACTTTTTTTACTTATATATTCAATTTAAGTTACTTGATTAGAAAATCTTTCCAACTATTAATGTAACAATAATCACAAGGTAAGAATTAAATGCTAAAAAAAAAAAAAAAATAATAATAATAATAAAGAAAAAACAAAATATGATAGAAAACTTCAATTATGAAAGTACCGTATTTCTGTACATATAACCCATGAACTGTTTTTTTTTGAAATCCTATAAAAATAAGATTTACAGGGATTCCCTATCATGTTTAATAAAAAATGACTATATTATACAATAAAAAATTGTCAATTAAAAAAGCTTTCTTCTATTTTTTTAAATAAAATATTCAAATATTTCTTCAAAATCAAATGTCACAATGAAACACAGCCAAAATAAAAATATATATAAAAAGAAATAATGTTCAATATACTTTTGTTAATATAATTAGGATGGTAATTTAGATTTGAGACTTTTCCAGAAAATTTTAAAAATTTGCCAGGTTCTCAGTTAATGATATTAAGGGAAAAAACTCCAAAGAAAAGATTTGTTTTCAATATTTTAATATCTAATGTATCCATATAAAGACCAAACACTGAGTTACATTAGTGCTAAGTTTTTCTCCAGCACAATGAAAATGCATATTTTTCATAAAAATTATGTATCAACAATTTCTGTAAAAAAATAAAAATCATTAGTTCTAACCTGAAATTCATGAAATTAAAAAAAATCTGAGATGCAACTAATCAATTATCCTCTCTCACTATATAAAAAGGTGATGACATTGTTCCTAAACACAACTTAAAATATGTACTTTTCAAAGATATAGTACTGAATATTAAAAAGTAACAACAAATTCTTACACACTCAATACAAGGAACAGTGTTAACAATTGTTATTCAAAGCAGTCCCCATATACATTGAAACAGAGACTTAGATGCTTCATTAAGTTGTTATAGACAGCATGAACTTTCTCAACAAATATTTTGTCCATTCATGGATCAGGGCTGACTATAGGGAATCCAAGTTTTGGTATAAGTTAACACAGACACCACTCTCCAGTACTGACTATACATTGTATAATCCATGGGGCTGAAGTGTGGACTATAGGGTGGCCATTTCATCCAAAGGATAAAATCAATTCCACAATTACCAAACCAGACCTGGACTTTTGCCTTCCTATGGGCTGATACAATGCCTTGCTGAAAAATCCATTTCTGGTTGCCAAAGTGGAACTTGAACCATGGAAGAAGAGAAGCTTCATGAATGTCAGGTGTAAATTTCATGACTGATTTTCACTGCCAATGAAAACTAGGGGTTGCCTGTTGCACAGATGACTTGAGAGTGGTAAGTGTGTGTGACTAGTTTTGAAGTATCTGGAGGGAAGATCGACTCTAAATTCTATTAATCTGATGATTATGTAATTGTTTAAATATTTTTTCTCAGTAAAATTAGGTCATCCTGCAAATCTCTTCTTCAGGGCATGTAATCTTAGGAGCTTTACAGTCTTGTTCTTTTCAATAAGCTCTTTGCAACTTGTATGGTCAAAGGCCAAGTGCATGTATGGCTATTTTCTAGATGGATTCACAGTTTACAACAAGCTGAAGAACAATTCTTTTGTATCTTCAATGTTGGATTTCATCTTATGTGATTTCTGAAAAAATTGTGCATTATAGGTAAATCAACAGTTTTTGCCTTCCATTTCTGTTTCCTTGAGTGGTTCATCTAGTCTCTGAAACAGTCATTCATAGAGCAGGAAGTAATTAACAATCCTAAATGGTAAATTTCCTGCATTGTACAAGTCAATTATCTCAGTACAATGCACTTTGACATACATTAGTGAAGTAAAAACAAATTCTTTTGAGAACAAGTTACAATCAACAACTTATGCTCAAAAGGATGCTCTAGAATACAAACAACTAAACTATTTAAATTTAAAAACAGCTACATTTGGAAAGGAAAATGAAAGTAAAAAGTTTTCTCAGAACACCACCGTGTACATATTTCTAGAAGAAAAAGTCATTCAATCAATCTTCATATACAGCAAACAGATTATGAAAATAAATGGAAGTTTCAGGAGTACAAATAAATGTCATAACCTTTGAAGTAATTATCTACAACAGTATTTAAAATGAAATAAAATTTACTTTGTAAAGCAACAAATGTCCTGAAAGACTCTAAAAGACAAACTGGGAGGTGGGGAAAAAAATTCAATATTTAGTGAAATTTAATTAAATTTAATACATAAATCAAATATAACAAAAATAAATAAATAGATAAATAAAATATATATATATATATAATATTATTATATAATGATTGTAATAATAAATAGTATTGATATTTACTGTATTATTAGCAGGTAGAGGGTTACCGATATCGCATAGTATGTCATTAGTTGTCGTTAGATCCGTTTGAGCAACTTCTGCCCCCCCCT